>NC_141873.1:115167749-115470779 GCF_056163025.1 Triticum urartu
GCGTGTGCGTAGGATTTTTTTTGAAATTACTACGTTCCCAACACGTACCCCCCAAACATCCAGGAGCACCATGAAAACCTAATTCCACCGCCGCAACCTTTTGTACCCGAGAGATCCCATCTTGGGGCCTTTTTCGGAGCTCCGCCGGAGGGGGCATTGATCACGGAGGGCCTCTACATCAACTCCATGGCCTCTCCGGTGATGTGTGAGTAGTTTACTTCAGACCTTCGGGTCCATAGTTATTAGCTAGATGGCTTCTTCTCTCTCTTTGAATCTCAATACAAAGTTCTCCTCGATCTTCTTGGAGATCTATTCGATGTAATCTTCTTTTGCGGTGTGTTTGTCGAGATCCAATGAATTGTGGGTTTATGATCCAGATTATCTATGAACAATATTTGAATCTTCTCTGAATTCTTTTATGTATGATTGGTTTATCTTTGCAAGTCTCTTTGAATTATCAGTTTGGTTTGGCCTACTAGATTGATCTTTCTTGCAATGGGAGAAGTGCTTAGCTTTGGGTTCAATCTTGTGGTGCTCGATCCCAGTGACAGAAAGGGAAACGACACGTATTGTATTGTTGCCATCGAGGATAAAAAGATGGGGTTTACATCATATTGCATGAGTTTATCCCTCTACATCATGTCATGTTGCTTAAGGCGTTACTCTGTTCTTATGAAATTAATACTCTAGATGCATGCTGGATAGCGGTCGATGTGTGCAGTAATAGTAGTAGATGCAGAATCGTTTCGGTCTACTTGTCACGGACGTGATGCCTATATACATGATCATACCTAGATATTCTCATAACTATGCTCAATTCTATCAATTGCTCGACAGTAATTCGTTTACCCACCGTAATACTTATGCTCTTGAGAGAATCCACTAGTGAAACCTATGGCCCCCAGGTCTATCTTCCATCATATTAATCTTACAACACTTATGCATTTCTATTGCCTTTTATTTTACTCTGAATCTTTATTTCTCTTTATCATAAAAATACCAAAAATATTATCTTATCATATCTATCAGATCTCACTCTCGTAAGTGACTGTGAAGGGATTGACAACCCCTTTATCGCATTGGTTGTGAGGTTCTTATTTGTTTGTGTAGGTGCGTGGGACTCAAGCATGATCTCCTACTGGATTGATACCTTGGTTCTCAAAAACTGAGGGAAATACTTACGCTACTTTACTGCATCACCCTTTCCTCTTCAAGGGAAAACTAACGCAGTGCTCAAGAGGTAGCATGTGCTATCAAACATCACAATGTAATTGGGTGATTATAAAGATGCTCTACAGGTGTCTCCGATGGTGTTTGTTGAGTTGGCATAGATCGAGATTAGGATTTGTCACTCCGTGTATCGGAGAGGTATCTCTGGGCCCTGTCGGTAATGCACATCACTATAAGCCTTGCAAGCATTGTGACTAATGAGTTAGTTGCGGGATGATGCATTACGGAACAAGTAAAGAGACTTGCCAGTAACGAGATTGAACTAGGTATGAGGATACCGATGATCGAATCTCGGGCAAGTAACATACCGATGACAAAGGGAACAACATACATTGTTATGCAGTTTGACCGATAAAGATCTTCGTAGAATATGTAGGAGCCAATATGAGCATCCATGTTCCACTATTTTTTATTGACCGGAGATGTGTCTCGGTCATGTCTACATAGTTCTCGAACCCGTAGGGTCCGCACGCTTAACGTTTGATGACGATTTGTATTATGAGTTATGTGATTTGATGACCGAAGTTTGTTCGGAGTCCCGGATGAGATCGGGGACATGACGAGGAGTCTCGAAATGGTCGAGAGGTAAAGATCGATATATTGGAAGGCTATATTCGGACATCGGAAAGGTTCCCAGTGGTTTGGGTATTTTTCGGAGTATCGGAGAGTTACAGGAATTCGCCGAGAGAAGTATTGGGCCTTATTGGGCCATACGGGAATAGAGGAGGCAGGCCAAAGGTAAGGAGGCGTGCCCCCCATGGGTCCGAATTGGACTAGGGGAAAGGGGGCGGCGCCCCCCTTGCCCTTTCCTACTCCCTCTCTCTTTCCCTCTTTCTTCTCTCCTACTCCGGAAAGGAGAAGGGGAATCCTACTAGGACTTGGGAGTCCTAGTAGGACTCCCCACACTTGGCGTGCCCCCTCTAGGGCTGGCCTTCTCCTCCCTCCTTTATATACATGGGCAGGGGACACCCCAAAGGCACGACATACAATCTCTTAGCCGTGTGCGGTGCCCCCTTCCACAATTACACACCTCAGTCATATCGTCGTAGTGCTTAGGCGAAGCCCTGCGCTGGTAACTTCATCATCACCGTCACCAAGCCGTCGTGCTGACAAAATTCTCCCTCGGCCTCAACTGGATCAAGAGTACAAGGGACGTCACCGAGCTGAACGTATGCAGATCGCGGAGGTGCCGTATCTTTGGTGCTAGGATCGGACGGATCATGAAGATCTACGACTGCATCAACCGCGTTGTCATAACGCTTCCGCTTATGGTCTACAAGGGTACGTGGACAACACTCTCCCCTCTCGTTGTTGTGCATCACCATGATCTTGCGTGTGCGTAGGATTTTTTTTTAAATTACTGCGTTCCCCAACAGAATTTCCTCCATAATCCGAAATGGGCTTCGATGCATAGGAATAACTCACAGAGGGCAACAAAGCCTGAGATGTGCAGAATCAAACCTGGCGTGAGGTTATGCAGTTGGATGCCATAAAATTCCAATAACCCCCAGAGGAAGGGATGGATTGGAAATCCCAGGCCCCGTAAAAGAAACGGGATGAAGCACACCCTCTCCTCCTTGTTGGGGTTGGGGAAATTCTCAGCCATCACGTCGTTGCCGATTGAATATAATCCCGCTCAAACAGGAACTAGATCTGCGAGGGGGAGGTAGCCTTGCGTATGGAGCCGGCTTAGTTGAAGATGAGGCACGGAGCAACTCTGCCAATATCCCTCTTGAGGGCCATGGGGGCGTGAAGAGGAGCATGGGGCGCTGGCCATGACGAAGGCTTTGTTTTGTGGCTAGACTTGGCCGTTTTTTCCTTCTGCGCGGTGTGAGATGGCCTTGGGAGATCCATATCCCTTTATATAGGTGCCGCCCAAATGTGGTGGAGGGTTTATTTGAGAAAAAGCGTGGACCGTTCATATTCATCCTATGCGCGAAAGTCTAAGCGACACCATGGGGATTGTAAAAGACATTGAGGTTGTCGCCAGATTATCACTAGTCCGGTGGAGAACCCACCTTGCAAAGCCGAAGACATGGGCCGAATATTACATCGTCATTGAAGGAAAGTTCGGGGGCTATTGAGGGAGTCCTGGATTATGGGGTCCTCGGGTGTCTGGGTTGTGTAGCTTGGGCCGGACTGATGGGCCATGAAGATACAAGATAGAAGACCTTCCCCCGTGTCCAGGTGGGACTCTCCTTTGCGTGGATGGCAAGTCTAGCGTCCGGATGTGTGTTTTCCTTTCTCTGTAAACCGACTTTGTACAACCCTAGGCCCCTCCGGTGTCTATATAAACCGGAGGGTTTAGTCCGTAGAGGCCATCAGAATTCATACAGGCTAGACATCTAGGGTTTAGCCATTACGATCTCCAGGTAGATCAACTCTTGTAATCCCTATACTCATCAAATACAATCAAGCAAGATGTAGGGTTTTACCTCCATCAAGAGGGCCCGAACCTAGGTAAACACCGTGTCTCCCTTGTCTCCTGTTATCTTCGATCCTCAGACGCACAGTTCCGGACTCCTTACCCGAGATCGGCCGGTTTTGACACCGACAATAAGTTCCATTACATAATATATTTCTTAGTGGTCATTATATAGTAATAGTTTTCAACATTGGTCTGATCATGTTCGTCCTATAATTCAAGGCATCTAAGCTTCAATACGTGACAATTTGGGTAACTACTCCTCAATCATAGCAACCATTTCTTCATACTGGTCGCACTTAAACACAACCTCTTTTTGAGTCGTCGGCCTTTATCGCACATGGATCCAGACTCGGGTCCTTTGCATCACTTCGATGCAATGTCTCGCGACCTGGGCTCACCCAGCACGCGTGTGCGCCCGACTCAGCGTGAAGCAGGCCCGACATTGACACGTGGGGCGGTCAGGGATTTGGTTGTCCGGCTTTGTTTGCGTACATTTGGACCGGTGTGTTGCATGCCCGGGCACCGCACGATGCCTTTAACCGAGCTCTACCTACCTCGTCCTCGCCATCGTTGGCCCGCCCATGTGCCGCTTTCCCTGGTTGTTTATATTTCCCATTTCGTTTAACTTAACCACATGTGCCGCTTTGATACAAATGCAATATGAGTATGTATTGCTTCTATCTATCGATAGAAAGGCCGACCACAACCCACACGGTAATATTTGTCATTCCGGCCACCCAACCATAAACAGACTAATCACACAATGCTCTTTTCTAGGGCCTTATGGGTGAAGTGGTGTGTAGTCGAAATTCACACAAGACCACTAGATAATTACACCACAATACAATATCAAAATAATAGACTTTCAACCTCACAAGATTACTATAACAAGATTATCCCATGTCCTCAATAACTTAACAAACTTCTCACAACACATCATATGGATCATGATTAGTGGAGATGTATAGATAAATAACAATCTGAAGGTATGAATCTTTCATTGATAATACTTCTAAGCATCAATTACAAGTAGAAATCAACACTATAAACTACTCTGAGCAATGGATCTGAGAAGAAATTTCATAGAACAAATAGATGGGATGAAGGGGGGTGATGAATATGACGAAATTGATGAAGATGTTGATGGGGATGATGATCCCAATGACGATGGAGTGTTGGTGATGATGATTGCTTCAAATACCCCTCTAGAGAGATGGATCTCCAGTAGAATCAGCCTACTAGAGGGAGAAAGCCCCCCTCCTCGGTTCCGCCTCGCATACGGTGGTGGAAAAATCCACACAAGTTTTAGGTCAAATAGGAATTTATAGCCATAGGGAGTCGAGAGGCGGTGGACAGGGCGTGTGGTGGCCCCCTCTGGCCCATCTTTTGGCCTCCGGCTTCTTTCATTCGGGAAACGATTTCATAAAATGTTTAGGTCATTTGGAGCTTCGAAAAAATCATTTTTCTTTGATACTTTGTTTTGCCATGTTTCGAGTTGTCCGATATTTTCCTGGTAATTTCTATCTCTATGTGCAAAGTAAAGGAAAAAAGACAGTAGAATTGAGCAATAATGTGCAAAATATCATTAATACCGGGTAAATTATAATTAAAAAATAGTGATGCAAAATGGACGTATCACTTGCTTACCAAGAAGTGTCGAATTCCCCCTACCTCAAGACAAGTGATGTACTGTACTTCCTTGGTCCCATAATATAAGAGTGTTTTTAAAACTAGTGTAGTGTAAAAAACGCTCTTATATTATGAGACGGAGGAAGTACCATTTAGCGTGTCCTCATCTTTTTATGTACCATCATGCCCCATAGTGTCAGGGTCGCACATGTACTTTGCTGGATCATAGTTTCAACACCACAACGTTCCTCCAAGCCTATCATTCATGCCTTTGAAGGTGCGTCCACTGCCCCTATCATTCATGTCCACTCAGCCACCACGAACACCTCAGACATTGCCTCTCCCCTTCTCGATGCCAAAATAAAGAGGCCCGTTGAATTTTTTATTCGTCATGTTCCTCGATGCACACTCCTCGTGCTAATGTCCCATCTTCCCGCAAGCATGACAAAAGGTTAGCTTCTTGAATTTAACATGATAAAGTTCAGTCTCCCTTTTTCTTTGTGGAACTAAAAAAGCGTGTGAGTTTCTTATTTACACCAAGTCTCACTTTGATCCTGATGTCCCATAAATCCATTGAGGAGAGTAGTCTGGATCTCTTGCACTTCCCTAACCTTTCACCATGTTTTCCAGAAAATGTTTATTTTTTAACAATCCATTGAGGAGAATTTGGCACCATGTCTCCAAACAATCCAACTTGACCTTCTCTGGGTTGGTAAAGCCACCATATTCAGCCATCAGAAGAGCAAATCTATTGAAATCCCATGGTTGATGATGCATAGCTTTGTTCTAGTCATCCAAGCAGTGAAATTGTACCGAGAACATATATGGATTAATTCTCATCCATACGACCTCCTGAGCCAGATTCCACGCCACCCTCATTATCAACGATGAATGCACTCTGACCAGAACTTGTTTTCGTCAACAATTTAGCCAGGGCGAGCCACTTGGGCTTCTCTTCTGTTGCATCCACCTCATCCTCCTAGATAAGGTCATCTGCAGGTGCAATCTTTCTAGGAGTTTACTCCAATCTTCGTCCCTAACAAGATCCTTCCACCGAATTTGCCATAGCTCCTGAACTATGTTGAACTGTCTTCAAACCCCCAAACCTTAGCCACCCGAGTCACCAGCCTAGGCGAAGACGTCTAAAAAACAGTAAGGGGCCGAGCGTGAGTCAAGGGGAAGTCGATTGGTCGTAGCACCGGATATGGAAACTCGTGGCGGCGTGCCGTAGGAAGGGCTGGAGAACCCTATGTCAAAACCCTAGGAAAAGTCACAGGATTCTACCCATCCAGAAAGAATATATTACTATAACCTTTATGCAAACACTAATGTCTACCATAGTCTTTCACAATCTCACTTTTCCAAACATAGCATAATTTATTTACTACTCCATTTTGCAGTAGGCCTCTGTTTTGCTTTATCTCAGGGGAGCACAAGCGCTGGACCTGCAGTAATTAAGCCAAAAACATGATCACATTAGTATCGTACAACATTACAAAAACCTCTCCTCATCCCCTTTGCCGGCCTCTTTTTGTTCTCCAGCAAATCCACAAGCCCTCGAAGTTTACTTAGGTCTTCATCCCCGAGCCCACGTGAGCCAGGTCCTTCCGCCAAATTTGCCATAACCCCCGAACTATCTTGACATGTCTTCAAAGACCCATACGCTGGCCACCCGAGTCACCAGCCAAGACGAAGATTAGCCTAGGAGGTAGCGAGGGGGCAAGCTTGAGTCCAGGGGAAGTCGATAGCGTCGGATATGGAAACTCGTGATGGCGTGATAGCGGATGGGCTGAAGAATCCTAGGTCGAAACCCTAGGGAAAGTCGTGAGGTACTACCTATCCGCAGAGAATATATTAGTATAACCTTTAAGCAACACTAATGTCTACCATAGTCTTTCACAATCTCATCTTTCGAACATGACATAATTTATCTACTACTTCATTTTACAGTAGGCCTTTGTTTTGCTTTATTTTCGAGAAGCACAAGTGTTGGACCAGCAGTAATTTAAGCCAAAAACAAGATCACATCAGTATCCGGACAGGGTCACAAAAACCTCTCCTCATCTCCTCTGCCGGCCTCTTTTTATTCTGCAGCAAATCCACAAGCCCTCCCCCTCTCTCTCCCCTCTTTCTCGGTGTGAGTCACAACAGAGCGAGAGAAAGGGAAAAAAAGATGGAGATGGCCATCGACACGCCATCGCCGTCGCCGTCCGTCTCGCCGGCGCCGTCGGCGGCGGCGGGGCGGCAGACGCGCGCGGCGGAGTCGGTGCGGCTGGAGCACCAGCTGGTGCGTGTGCCCCTGGAGGCCCTCAGGGCCACCGCCCGCACCAACCACCGACTCGCCGAGAAGGAGATCGCCGCCGTCCTCTCCTCCGCCTCCTCGGCCGCCGCTGCCCCCGGAGAAAGCGGCTCCGCCGCCGCCGTTGACCACCTCACCTCCCTCGTCTCCCGCCTCCACGGCCTCAAGCGCAAGGCACTGTCCCCCCAAATACACACATCCTCCCATCTCTCGCCCAATCATACTTGCCTCAGAAAAGATCCCAACTTTCTAGCTAATCAGTTCGTGCTTCTTGATTCTGCTGCAAAGATCGTGTCTCTTTTGTTGTTCCATTTGCTGACAAATTGGTTCCTGATGATGACCATCAGATGGAGGAGGGTGCGAGGGCGGAGGAGCTCCAGGTGCAGAGGTGTCGTGCCCGGCTGGACCGGCTGGCTGCCGCCAGCGCCGGTGACGACGCCGAGTGGGAGGACATACGTCTGAAGCGCATCCTAGTTGATTACATGCTCCGGATGTCCTACTACGACACCGCCACCAAGCTCGCCGAAACCTCTGGCATTCAGGTATAAGAATGGTGCAAGAAGGGCATCCCAACATGGGATTCTGGTTGATTGCTCGATTCATGTAGCTACATGCTTCTGTTTAGGAAAGTAGAACTATGCAAACTGTGACTAGGGTGAACAGAACCTGGCAGCGAAAGTGCGTCGATGTCTATCTTACCAAGAAAATTCATGGTTGTTTGAGGATAATATATTACTGTAATATATGTTATAGCAGCAGCGAGTAGACGGATACCCTGGAGGTCTGTGCCCGGCGTGGCTGCCCTGGATGCATCGTTCTGGCACGGGTGAGCTGCCAAGCGAAAGCTCCACGCTTTGGTGGCGATGCCCGCCGCTGTCCTTTTTGAGGACGTAGTTGTGGTTCTCTCCGAATCAGGGTTCCGGGTGAAGACTCCTGTCTGTTTAGGGCTTGGCAGCGGCTACGCTTGCACCATTCTCCCTCCTCAGGGCGTTGTCGTGGAGCATAGGTGTTCTAGGGCATTGCGTGGCATTGTCTTCAGACCTTTCTGTATTCTTTGTCGGCAGCGAAGTCGTGTGCGTTTTATGTTGTCCACTCATCCAAGGATCGGCTGTGTAAGAGGGTTGCCTCACTACTTTCTATTGTTTGGCTGTGTACTTTGGTTTGTGCTTTATCTATAAAGCGGGCGAAGCCTATTTCGAGAGTAGACGGATACTAGACTGGCTGGCATATAATTTTGATCTGCATTTAAGAAAATAGCGTAGGGATTGCTCCTCAATTCTAGTGGAATTACATATCAGTTAAAGCCCAAATAAAATTGAAGAGTCCCCGAACCAACTTCTTTTCCATGGGTACTCCGTCAACTGGTGGTGTTATTCTCTGTACTTGGCTGGGGATCAAGTGTCCCTATGTTGGTGGGGGTGCACTGACACTAACCCACTAGGGTTCGTCTCCTGTGAGGAATTTAGTCTGCAAAGTGAATCATTTACTGGTATCTCGGTCCCTCCTCTTTAAGCAATGCCACCGGGTGCTGGTGCCTAGTAGGTCGAGTACTGTCTGTTTTACTGATGTCTTGACTAGCTGCATGAATCTACCCCAGTCGAGTTTTGATCTTCCAAGGGTTCCACTAACCACCCTCCTAAATAAGGAGATTTTATTGGTTTCTTATTGCTCTATAGGCTTGCAATGCCTTTCTTCGAAGACAGTTGGGTTGTGTTATGTCTATTTAGTCTGCTACATTACGGTTTCTGCTTTCATTTGCCTGGATGGTTTTATACAAATTATGCGTAATGGAGATGGCATAATTTAATTCTCTTCCTTTTGCACTTACCATTATTATTGAGTTGTCCAGCTATAATCCTGACATTCTGCTTTGTGCTTTTGGTTTTCTCTAAGGTTTCCACATAACCTCCCTCCTAAATAAGGAGATTTTATCGGTTCCTTATTGCACTACAGACTTGCAATGCCTTTTTTATGAGGACAGTTGGTCGAAGACAGATGGGTTGTGTTATGTCTATTTATGCTGCTACATCACAGTTTCTGCTTTCATTTGCTTGGAAGGTTTTAGTCAAGTTATGTGTAATGGGGATGGCTTTATTTAATTCTATTCCTTTTGCACTTACCATTATTATTGAGTTGTCCAGCTATATTCCTGACATTCTGCTTTGCACGATTTATGTGCCAGTAGACCATGGCATGTTGCTTTGTGCATGCTATTACCTAAACAAGAAGCTAAAATAAGAGTTATCTGTATTGGTTCTAAATGCCTTTTGTAATTATGATAATAAGAGAGTTGTTATCTACCGGATCATGTTTACAAGATAGAACCTATAGCATTTATCTGCAGTCACAGATATTCTTCGGCATAACCATTCAACTCTTTATATGCAGGACCTCGTTGATATTGATGTTTTTCTTGATGCAAAAAGAGTGATTGATTCTCTTCGGAATAAGGAAATAGCTCCTGCTTTAGCTTGGTGTGCAGAAAATAAGTCCCGGTTAAAGAAATCAAAGGTTTGTGTTACTTGTGCTATATCATTATTGATGATGTCTGCCGTTCCCATAGCAGTGAGATGGAGTAAAGAATCTCTCCATATGATAGAGCATTGGTGAATGGGATGCTTGCATCGTTTATTAATGATGGTTCTGATAGCTCATCAATCATGTAGGTTGCTTGTTGAAATTATTCACCTTTGTAATTTCTTAATCACTTTATGCGGGTACAGATAATCTCAGTAATTATAATATTGTGGCATGACTTTTGTGAAATGCTCGCCTTTATATACTCCAAATCGGACGATGAAGGTAATTTGTTACACCTTCGTGCGTGAAAGCATACAAGCCTAAAGAAAAAGGTTAAATATTATGGGAGGATGCATGGTATATAGCCGAGCAAGGCATCAGTGTGTTCCTCTTTACATTTTCCATGTAAATAGAGCAAAACCAGATTTTGCTAGCTTCTGGCTGCCATATAGCACTTCTTTATCTCGACATTTTATTTTGTTCTGGTACGTCATAGTGTCTTGTTATTGTTTACCCTGCAGAGTAAGCTCGAGTTTTTACTGCGACTTCAGGAGTTTGTGGAACTAGTCAAGGCTAAGAACTTCCTGCAGGCTATATCATATGCTCGGAAATACCTTGCTCCCTGGGGGTCTACCCACATGAAAGAATTGCAGCGTGTTACAGCAACACTGGTTTTTAGGAGCAGTACAAACTGTGCTCAATACAAGGTTAGCAGCATTGTCTATGTCCTCGTGTTTTGTTGTGCCTGCATCAGAAATATGATAGCAGCTGGACTAAGATGTAGGTGCTCAAGCATCATTGGTAAATTGGGCTCCTGGTACCTTGCTGATACCTTCTGTTTTTCTCGCAGGTCTTATTTGAGCAAAATCAGTGGGATTCTCTTGTGGATCAGTTTAAGCAAGAATTCTACAAACTATATGGCATGACGCTTGAGCCGTTGCTAAACATCTACCTGCAAGCAGGCCTGACAGCTCTCAAGACTCCGTATCCTTTACATGATCGATACTTTTCTTTTCTTTTTCACTGGTTACAAACTCCAAATCTGCTTCCAGGGCAATATCTTGTTTACCCTCCTTGACCTTGCAAAGATTCTGCTTCGAGGGCAACTGCCCCAAAGAAGACCCCTTGTCGCTGGACGGCTTCCGGAAACTCGCAGAGCCACTGCCCTTCTCAAAGCAGCACCACTCGAAGCTTGTCTGCCACATAACCAAGGAACTGATGGACACCGAGAATCCGCCGCTTGTCCTGCCCAACGGCTACGTGTATAGCACCAAGGTACGCGCCAAGCCAACCCACTTCTGCTCCCCCCAAATCTTGATACCTCAACCATTCACACTGAATCCAGAACTTAAAATTTGCTGCTTGTGTTGTCTGGTGTTGCAAATCCCAGGCCCTTGATGAGATGGCCAAGAAGAATGGGGGCAAGATCATATGCCCAAGGACAGGAGAAGAATGCAACTACACCGACCTCGTCAAGGCTTACATCTCATGATCATGGTGACCCCTTCGTAGCTCGTCTTGGGTGATGGATGGTTGATGAGAATTGCCAGTCTGAATGTACATAGAATGAATGGATGGATCTGAACATTGTCGTGCGGTTAATTTGAGTTGTAGTGCAAAGCAAAAGAACCCACCGAAATTGAAACTGCAGATTGCGCTTTTCCATCGGTTAATTTTCCTGGTTGAATGGATGAATTTCTGCCGAATTTAAACATTCAAAAGGATGTTAGGGCATCTCCAATGCCGACCCTCAAACCATCCGTATCCATCCGGACGCAGCTGTTCGGACTCCGCAAGCCATTCAACGATGACGCTCATTGGCCCACGGAGCAGTCCGGACTCCCGCAACATCGAAAGAAACTAGGGGGCTGCCATGTAGGACTCCCACACCCCTGGCCCACCAAAAATTGAGACGAAGCCCGTGCTTTTGTAGCTGCCCGCATTATTTTCGTGGCAAAAATCTCTCATTCTCTTTTTTCATCCCGTCGCTCTTCACTAAATTCCCACCCTTTTCCTCACTCTTTTTTTCTCTTCCGCCACCAACCCATGGACCTGAAGGAGACCTTGCCAGAGACGGAGGTGATGGAGGATCTGAGCATCTCGCTCGCCCGAAAGGTCAACTCGGCGACACAGCAAAATCATCGCGTCAAAGCGAAGGCCGCAAAGGAGAAAAAACTCAAGAAGCGGAAGGTCGACGGAGGGCGTATTGGTGGCGGACGAGGCGGTGTGCATGTGGTCGCGGACATGGTGGAGGTCGGGGCGGCATGGGCGGCGGGGCCTCGTCAACCGTGTAGACGCCGCCACGGGCGGAACATTACAAGGCCGCGTACTTCTACGCTGCCAAGCAGCTTGGTAGGCAGTCCCCGGCATCCCCCGTCGTGTCGTTCATCATTGATATCAACGCGGCGCCGGTGCTTTCCTCCGAGTGTTCGTCCCTGCCGCTTGTCCGGATGCGGACGATTGGTGTGGAGCAGATGGGTGCCCGCACGTTGTTCGCTAGTATGCCAAAAGCGAGAGAGCCGGCGTACGACAACATGAACAGGGCGATGTACGGGATGATCCACAAGGGAGGCGACGAAGGAGGTTCCTATGAGGGCGGATAGGTGGATGACTCGGAGCCCACCCAGTCTGGCACCTACAACCAGCCAGGTACGCAACAGTACACCCAGTCTGACACCTACACCCACCCGGGCACGCATCAGGACTACAACCAGCTAGGCATGGACACACAACAAACATGATTGGGCCATCGAATAGTAGGAGGAGGAGGACGCGCGACGATGATGATCCACATGATTTCGGTGGCGATTCAAATAAAAGGGGTAGAGGAGAAAGCTTCAACATGCGGGAGGACGAGCTGTTGTGCGATGCATGGTTGGCTACTAGCCTCAATTTGATCCATGGCACAAAAGCGAAAGGGCACAATCTTTTGTGCCAACATTCATACTTGGTTCCATGAACACAAACATTTTGCGCCCTACTCCGACGCGGTCATCCCCAACCGTGAATTAAAGTCCCTGAACCATCGATGATACACCATCCAAAAGCCGCGTCAAAGTATTGCGGCCACTTGAGGCGATTCATGGCGCGGTGGCCTAGTGGTGCGCAGATCACCAAGCAAGTAAGTTGTTAATATGTGTACAACACTTGCCGGATATGCATTATTTTGTAGATCATTTGTAACCGGATATGCATAGTTTTGTAGCCATATACGTATGCGTTGTTGTGTAGATCATTTGTAGCCGTATATGCATAATTGTGTAGCCGGATATGTATGCATTGTTGTGTAGGTCATTCGTAGCCGGATATGCATAATTTTATACTTTCTCCATTCCACAATGTAGTGCATATAGGTTTTTTGGAAAGTACAACTTTGTAGACTTTGACCAAGTTTGTAGAGTAAAACATATATATGTAGAATACTAAATATATATCCTTAGATACATCACAAGACGTACTTTCATATTGTATATTTGGTATTGTTGATATAAATAGCTTTCTCTACAAACTTGGTCAAAGTTTGTAAAGTTTGACTTTCCTGAGAATTTATATGCAATACATTATGAAATGGAGAGAGTAGATCATTTGTAACTGGATATGCATAATTTTGTAGTCGGATATGTATGCATTGTTGTGTAGGTCATTTTGTAGCAGGATATGCATAGTTTTGTAGATCATTTGTAGCCGGATCTGCATAGTTTTGTAGCCGGATATGTATGTATTGTTGTGTAGATCATTTGTAACCGGATATGCATAGTTTTGCGGTCAGATATGTATTCATTGTTGTGTAGATCATTTGTAGCCGGATATGCATAGTTCTATAGCCGGATAAGCATAGTTGACAATGTTTTATTTTATAGTCTTCTCATGCGTGTAGTGTGTTCAAGAAGTTGGAGAAGATTTTTTTTACCATCATGCATTATTGATTGAAGTTGAATGAACAACCCAAGTGAAATCTATATATTGCCAAGACCGCCGCTGAAAGGATCGATACGATCGATTAGAGGGGGGTGGTGAATAGGAGACTACAAATTTTAATCTTTCTTGTAGATTTTAAGGCTTAGCGGATAAAAGAGTTCACTAGATATGCAACTAGGTGAATGCAACCTATGTGACAAGCAAGCTCCAAGAAGAAAGGCTAGGCAACAAACTACTTAGCAAGCCAACAAGTATACACCAACTAAGAAAGGTGGGGGAAAGGATTAACCACAAGTGAGACGAGGACGCGGATTTTAACCCGAAGTTCACTCTTCCTTGGGGAAGAGCTAATCTCCGTTTGGAGCAGTGCCGGAGCCAAAGCTTGCGGAATGCCACCAAAGGCTCACCGTATTCTCCTTCGAGTCACCCCCAACGGATGAGCCTCGAACCACTCGGGGTTGGTCTTGAAGGCGACCACCACACCTTTACAACTTCTCCGGTGCACACCACAAGCAAGGAAGCTTCCGGAGGAACCTCTAACCGCCTAGGAGCCCAAGCTCCAAGAGTAACAAGTCAATGGGGAAGAAATGTTGCGGGGAACGCGATTTGGCTTGGTCAAGTTGTAGATCGGGTCTTGCTCTCCCAATCCCCAAAGTTTCAACAAATTTGGGTGGAGGGATTGAGAGTATTGAGCAAAATGGGGTGTAGCAATGGTGGAGCTCAACAAGACATTAGGGTTAGAGGTTGGAGGAGGAAGAAGGGCCTATTTATAGTGTTTATGTGAGGGTGGGCATTTCTGCCCGTTGGACCCCGTGCGCACGGGCTAAGTCAGCCCCGTGCACACGGGGTGTCCAGAGACAAACGCACCACCCCGTGCGCACGGGGTACCCAGAGAGTTACGCGGTACCCCGTGCGCACGGGGGTCAAAAGACCCCGTGCGCACGGGGTACCCAGAGAGTTACCCAGTACCCCGTGCGCACGGGGGTCAAAAGACCCCGTGCGCATGGGGTACCCAGTAACTTACTGTTGCAACTTTCTGAGTACCACAACACACACACTAAAAACATATGAGGTGGTTGGAGTGGGAAGGGTAAGAGAGTAAGGCTCGACAAAGGCATTCCCACACAACATTTCTCCACACAGACCCCTCTTAATAGTGCGGTCTTTCCTACGACTCGAAGCAAACCAAAAATAAACCTTCGAAGCGTCGAAAGACCACGCCTTTGTCCTTTTTGAAATGGGGGGTCGCACATCTCCATCGCGGGCGCTTAGAACCAACAACCTGAGATAAACTTTAGCAACCGATATTAGTTCAACTAACCACATTGTCATCACACCAAAATATAGCTTAAGTGCCATTGCACTTTCAATCTCCCCCTTTTTGGTGCATTGATGACAACGTGGTTAGAGCATGGCAAAGAGAATAAACAGATAGAAAGCCATGGAACAAATAATGATCATGATAGCTCCCCTTATATGTGTGCCCGAAAACAAGAATGCATCTAGTACACTCATAGGAGGTTCGACCAAGATCACTATTGATAAGTCATGAGATACATCAAAATAAACCTATAACGGTGCCTAGATCTCATGACACAGTGTGGTGAGCACATAATGTGAGACCCAATAAGCATAAGCATACGAGGATAATAGCAAGGTACAATAATAAAGCTAGAGTCTCACAACCACACAGACGAAAATGAAATAAGAGTATCTCAAGCCGACTAAAACCAACCAACAGTGAGAAACACGAGGCTTGAGATCTCAACACACCCACGAACACACACACCACACACACCACTTCTCCCCCTTTGTCATCAAGACAACAAAAAAGAGACAAATGGCGACACGAGACCCACTAGACAAGAGGAGGAGCACTCGAGGCATCATCATCATCATCATCAAAACGCCACCCGGCCATTGGGAAAGCCCGAGCAATGGCCTCACTGTCGACGTCCTCAGAACCTGGACCGACCTCCTCACTAGCAGCAGCCCTTGCTGCCTTCTGCTCACGCCGAACAAGCTTCTCCTTGTTGATTTCCTTGATCTGACGACGTTGAATCGACTGGCACATCTTGAACATGTTGCTCAAGGTCTTGAACAGCGACTTCTTCTCTCCCTTGGAAAAAATGGCCTCAGAGCCAACAGACTTGGCCTTACCACGAGGGATCCGTGCAGTAGAGGACATGCCTGGAGTGTAAGTAGCACGATCCTCAGGCCTAGGGTTGCGCCCCTTCTTGATGGGCACATAGGGAGCAGGAGCAGCTGGGGTCCAGTTGGAGTTGCGCTTGGGAACGGCAGTCTTGAAGCTAGCAATGTACTTTGCTGGACAGGCGGTCTCAATCAACGCCTGTATGAACGGAGCATGGATCAAGGACTTGTTCTCTTGTACACACTGACGCAGCTCATAGTACATGAAATCCAGAACATCCACTTTCTTCTTCTGATGAAGATACACAAAGATATCAAGCATGGAGCTCCGAATGTTATGGGAATCCCCCGCCTTTGGAGTGAGGGTATACCGCAGGATATGGCGCATGGTGTCATAGAGGAGCAAGAGGTCATTGATTGACCCAGTGACAAATGACTTCTCTTGTTTGTAAGCAAAGGCAATCTCATCCTTAGTGCGCTGCCCACTTTCCCGGACAATGCCAAACTCATCAGAAACAGTCTCTTCATCCATGAATGGGTAGGGAATGATCTCGGAGAACTTTGCCATAGGAGCTGAACACTGATACGTTCCGGACATCCATGTGAGGGTGCGAGTAGAATCATTGGAGAAGTACAGAGTGGCAAAAAACTGCATCACAAGATCTTCATTGTAGGGGTGGTTGAAGGTGACAAACGGAATCAGACCCAATCGTCCAAGAGCGGAGTACACACCGGGATACAGATGATCATTGTCGCGCAAACTCTCAGTGTTGACTTGCTTGTGAGGAGCAAACTTCTTTGACTTGGTCATAAGAAGCTCATGATAGATTCTTTGCTGAAATCCATTCTTGAACCGGGGATCCATTCCCATACTCGTGGCCTTAACATATGGATGGTTCTGTCTCTCAGCCCAGATCTCTGGCTTGGTCCACTTGACAAGAGGCATATTCCGGAGGTCACGCCTGCCCGGAGTGGCTTCCTCCGGACTAGACTCCTCTCCCTCTTCTTCATCTTCCTCATCACGATCATCTTCTTCATCTTCCTCATCACGCTCATCTTCTTCTTCTATCTCATCATCTTGTGATTCATATTCTTCCTCAGATTCATCGGAAGCCTCAACAACGGGCCGCTTTGAGGCTGCACGGCGAGCACGGCCTTGACCTGTCCCAGACCCCTGACCCATGCCTTCAGACAGCTGACAACGAGCAATGGTGAAGTCCTTTGATCCTCCTTTTGCACGCTTGTGACGAAGCTCAGACCTCTTGTCAGCGGAGTCTGAAACACACACAAAAACCCAACAACACAAAGCACGAGACACAAATGAGTACAAGTGCTAGAAAAAAGGCAAGGAGATAGACAAAAGTCTATGCAATAGTTCCTGGAGAGCCCGTGCGCACGGGGGTTTAGACCCCGTGGGCACGGGGCCCCGTGTGCACGGGGGTCAAACACCCCGTGGACACAGGGGTCTCCCAGCGGCAACCACTTCCAGATCGAAATTTGGGAGTGAATGCAGCAGAGAGACCAACAGATCTACGCAATAGACTACTATCTACAAACTTAGATGAGGCCAAACGAATCTAGGGAGCAAAGAAACCCTAAGGCTAGAACAAAAGAGGGAACTCAAGGAGATGGAACCAGAGGAGAGGACCAACTGGAGGAGGACCCCATCAGGATCCGGATCCACGGAGGAAGAACTCCGATAAGGCCCGGAGGAGCTCCGGCGAGTGGAGGCGGCGGCGGCGCTGGAGGCTTCCTGGGGAGTGGAGGGGGCGAATGGGTGGGAATGAACCCGAGCCCCCCCACGCCCCACCTTTTCAGGGTCAGAAACTGCAGACCCCGTGCGCACGGGCTAAGTGAGCCCCGTGCGCACGGTATAGAGCCCGTGGGAACGGGGGCCCCGTGGGCGCGGTACAGGCCCGTGCGCATGGGGTATTCAGGAACTTGACATGAGTGGATCTTTTAAATGCAGGGCTGAGTGAATACTCTTACCCCTACTTCACAGGGCACTCGGTCTACGTTTCTGAACACGCCGCGAGGAAAGTCCTATCACTATGGAAAGGGTATATGTGGAGCACTTGTACCAAAACGAAGCGAGGAGAACCAACTAAGAAAAAAGAAAAGAAACACCACATCACACACACGAAACAAACACGGACAAAACCCTCAAGCGAGGGCGGTGGCCAGGGCCACCATGTTTGAGTTTACTTGGTATGGCACCGCGAAGATATGAACCTTGGGCCCAAGACTAATACTCATCTTTGAAGCACAAGTACCACCTAAAGTGGCTTATGTGAAAGATTGTGTTTGTTTTATGCACTTCTAGGATAAGATAGCTCATGAGTTGAGCTAGCTCCCCCTAGACATGTGCCTACATCTAAGCAAGATAGTACATGAGTATGTGTGTGCGAGCAAGAGTTTCATCCGAAGTTACTAATATCCACGATATTTAGCTCATGCCTTAACTCGCGGAATCTTGCTTCGTCAAGGGGCTTGGTGAAAATGTCTGCTAGTTGATTCTCGGTGTTGACATGAAGTAACTCAATGTTTCCCTTGGCCACATGATCTCTAATGAAATGATGACGAATCTCAATATGCTTGGTCTTGCTATGTTGAACCGGATTCTCGGCGATCTTGATGGCACTTTCATTGTCACACCAAAGAGGCACTTTGTCACATTTGACAGCGTAATCCATCAAAGTTTGCCTCATCCATAGTAATTGGGCACAACAACTTACGGCAGCAATATACTCGACTTTGGCTGTGGAGAGAGGTATACAATTTTGCTTCTTTGAAGACCAACTTACCAACGATCTCCCTAGGAATTGACATGACCCGGATGTAGACTTGCGATCAACCTTGTCTCCGGCCCAATCCGAATCCGAGTAACCCATTAACTCAAATGATGATCCCTTGGGATACCAAAGGCCCAAGTTTGGGGTATGAACCAAATATCGAAGGATCCTTTTCACTGCCGAATAATGGCTCTCCTTAGGAGCGGATTGAAATCTTGCACACATACACACACTCAACATAATATCTGGCCTAGATGCACAAAGGTAAAGCAAGGAACCGATCATGGAGCGATATACCTTTTGATCCACTTTTTTACCATTTGGATCAAGATGAAGTTGACCATTTGTGGCCATGGGTGTCTTCATTGGCTTGACATCTTGCATTTTGAATCTCTTGAGCATGTCTTGGATATAACGAGATTGATTGATGAAGGTTCCGCCTCTCAATTGCTTCACTTGAAAACCGAGAAAGAACTTCAACTCTCCCATCATGCTCATCGCAAATTCCTTAGTCATAAGATTCTCAAACTCAACGTTAATAGCATGGTTAGTTGACCCAAATATAATATCATCAACATATATTTGGCAGACAAACAACTCTCCTTTTACCCTCTTCGTAAAGAGAGTGGAATCTATTACCCCAATCTGGAACCCCTTCTCACTTAGGAACGTCGTAAGGTGATCATACCAAGCACGAGGTGCTTGTTTGAGTCCATAGAGTGCCTTATGGAGTTCATAAACGTGAGAGGGATGATCGGGGTCTTCAAAACCGGGAGGTTGCTTGACATACACCAACTCCTTAAGAGGACCATTAAGGAATGCACTCTTAACATCCATTTGATATAATTTGAAATCATGATGAGAGGCATAAGCAAGTAAGATGCGAATGGATTCGAGACAGGCAACGGGGGCAAAAGTTTCACCAAAGTCCAAACCTTCAACTTGGGTGAAACCTTGTGCCACTAACCTTGCCTTGTTCCTTATTACTTGTCCATATTCATCTTGTTTGTTCTTGAAAATCCACTTTGTTCCAATGACATTATGAAACTCCTTGGGTCTTTCTACAAGGGTCCACACTTTGTTGCGTGTGAAGTTGTTGAGTTCTTCATGCATGGCATCTATCCAATCCGGATCGTCAAGGGCATCTTCCACCTTAAGGGGTTCAACACAAGAGACAAACGAGTGATGTTCACAAAAGTTTGCCAAATGTCTACGAGTAGTTACCCCCTTTTTGATGCTTCCGTAGATATTCTCAATGAGGTGTTGAAGATGTTTTAGCTTGGCGGCTACTTTCTGCTCTTTGTAGTCAAGCTATTCTTCACTTGGTTTTGGACTTGATGAAGAAGCTTGCCCTTGAGATTGCTTTAGCCTTGGAGACACTCTTCTCTTTGCAACCACAAGTTCTTGCTCAGTAGGAAGTGATGACGATGAAGACACTTGTGGTTGGGGTTGATCTAGATCTTGATCATGACTTTGAGCTTGATCTTGAGCCTCAACAATTGGTTCTTCATTGTTCGGAAGAGTTTGCTCTTGATCTTGCTCAGGAATATGAGGGTCTTGATCTTGTTCTTGGATAGGTTGATTACTTCCCAAGGCATCTTGTACAAGTGGTGTCGGTGATGACTTCCCTTGTGGAAAATCCTTAAGAGGGGCTCTTACTCCTTCTTCTTCTACTTGGACATGGGGTGTTTCTTGTGGGAGAATGTGGCCTATCCCCATTGTCCTTATAGCTTGTGAAGGAGCCTCATCACCTAAAACACTAGGAACAATTTGCTCCATGCGGGAGCCGTTATCTTCATCAAACTCCACATTTACCATTTCCTCAATGCATCCGGTGGATTTATTGAGAACTCGGTAAGCATGAGAGTTTGATGCATATCCAACAAATATGCCCTCATAAGTTCTAGACTCAAATTTAGCTAACCGGGATTTTTTGTTTAAAATGAAACACTTACAACTAAATACCCAAAAGTATTTGACGTTGGGCTTTCTCCCAATTAGGAGCTCATAAGGGGTTTTGTTCTTGAGCTTGCGAAGATAAAGCTGGTTTGAGGCATGGCACGCAGTGTTGGTGGCTTCTGCCCAAAGCTTGTATGGTGATTTGTACTCATCAAGCATGGTCCTAGCCATCTCAATAAGAGTCCGATTCTTCCTCTCCGCAACACCATTTTGTTGGGGAGTATAAGGTGCGGCATATTGGTGCTTTATCCCCTCTTCACTCAAGAATTCATCCATTGTAGAGTTTTTGAACTCGGTGCCATTGTCACTTCGGATTGCCTTGATCTCACAGTTATGTTGACGTTGAGCTTCTTTGGCAAAGTTGATGAAGGTTTCTTGAGTTTCATCTTTAGTCTTGAGAAAGAACACCCAAGTATATCTTGTGAAGTCATCAACAATGACAAGGCAATATCTCCTTCCTCCCAAACTATCATATGTTGGAGGCCTAAATAGATCCAAATGGATAAGCTCGAGGGGCCTCAAGGTGGTGATGATAGTCTTCACTTTATGAGCTTTTTCATGAAGCTTTCCGGCAATGCAAGCACTACAAGGATGATCTTTGGCAAAAGAGACATTGTTTAGTCCAAGAATGTGCTCCCCCTTTAAGAGAGCTTGTAAATTTCTCATGCCCACGTGGGCTAGCCTACAGTGCCAAAGCCACCCCACGTCGGCCTTGGCCATTAGGCATGTTGCAAGATGAGTTTTCTCTTTCAAGAAATCAACCACGTAAAGGTTGTCTTCAACATGCCCAACAAAGACCACTTTGAGATTGCTCCTCTTAAAGACGGTCACATGGAATTCACCAAAATGTGAATCATATCCGGCACGAGCCAATTGAATAGTTGAAAGTAAATTGTAGTGAAGGGATTGGACAAGCATGGCATTTGAAAGAGATGAATCATTAGAGATTACCACCTTGCCCAAACCCAATACCTTTCCCTTACTATTGTCACTAAAGGAGATGTTCGAAGAGTCCTTGAGTGAATCAACGAACTCCACAAGCAACTCCCTTTCTCCGGTCATATGATTGGTGCATCCACTGTCGATCACCCATTGAGTTCCACCGGAGACATAGTCCTACAATAATAAAGCTTTGGTTATAGGTACCCATTTTGCAATGGGTCCTGGTGAGTTAGCAACAAGGGTCTTGGGAACCCAAATAGTCCAAGCATAATCATCATAGTTAGTTCCAACAAATTTTGCAAAGGTATAGCCATCATCTCCTCTCATGAGAACATATGATGGATTGTTCTTGCCGGCAAAATTCTTGGGAATAGCCTTGTCCCTAATGACCTTACCATTCCCAACACACTTCATTTCCTTCTCCTTCTCATTGTGCCCTTCTTGCACAAACACTACCTTTTGGGGAGGGGAAGGAGTCGGACCGATCTTCTTGTTGTTCTTCTTCTTGTTGTTCTTACCACTCTTAGATGCGGGATTAAACCCAACTCCCTCCTTGGCAACACACTCCTTTTGGTTGCTCAAGAGATCGTTTAGGTTTTTCTCCCCTTGGATGCATGATACAAGCCCTTTCTCAATTTGAGCTTTCAACTTCTTATTTTCCTCTTGAAGGGAGGTGCAATCATGAGCAAAGTTAGCCGTACAAGCATCATCATTTAAATCAATATGAGGTACGGAAGTGAGCGTAAGACTCGATGAGAGCAATGAGGTCACCTTTGACAACCTTGGAACTAATCACAAGGAACTCATGCTCCTCAACAAGTCTTGTATGGTCAACTAGAAGTTTTTCAACTCTAACGTTAAGAGCATCTTTATTCTCAAGAGCAAGTTGCAAAGCATCGTTGGTTTTAACAAAGTCAATTTGATGAGCATATAAGGCTTCCTCAAGTGATGCTCTCATGACACTCTCTTCATTAAGTTCATGCTCGAGGAGATCAACTCTCTCTTTTTCCTCTATAAGGAGGTTCTCAACGTTCTCAATAAAGTCACCGCGTTCGGCGAGTGACTTAAGGAGATCACCAAAACGAGCATGAGCTTCACCATGAAGAGTTTTCATGAAAGCCATTAAGGATTCCTCATCATTATCCACACCCTCCTCACACTCATCCTCCACTATCTCACATGAGACATTGGGAGTGTAGTTGTCGGGTCTCTTGGGTTTGGACTTTGTTTTTACCTCTTTGGCCATGAGGCATCGATGAGTGAATGGCTTGTCCTCGTTTGGAGAGTCAAAGAGGCTGGTGGTGGAGGTGGAGGTAGTGGCATGCATGGCGAAGGCGGCCGTGCCCACTTGATCATCATCACCGTCATCTTCATCTCCAGACATGTATTCTTCATGAACAAGAGCCTTGTCGTCCTTCCTCTTTGCAAACTTGGTGAACTTCTTCTTCTTAAGCACAAGCTTCTCGGACTTGTCTTCACGTCTCTCATAAGGACAATCATGAACAAAGTGTCTTGGGCTATCACAATTGTAGCATTTCCTTCGTCCAAAAGATCTTTCTTGAAGATTTCTTCCTTTGTTTGCCATGGTCCCGGAGTACTTCTTGACTAAGAGAGCCAAGTCTTCTGCAAAATCATTTGCTGGGCACGAGGTATCCTCCTCACATATCTCTTCACTAACTTCTTCCTCCCTTGAGGGTTGGCTCATCACTTTCTTGGCCTTCAAGGCAAGATTGGAGTTCTTGGTTGCTTGAGCTATTGCAAATGTTTTCTTGGACTTGGTCTCCAAAAGAACATGGGTAGAGAAAGTGGAAACAACTTGAGCCGAAGTCAACTTGTGATAGTCCGGACGTTGATGAACCATCATGACCATGGTATGTTCTGTGAGAACCATAGCATCTATGAACTTGTCCTTGATCAATTCATCATTTGCCCAAGTGCACCCAAAGGTTCTCAAGTTGAGCACAAGGGACTTCAACCTTCGGTAAACCTCTTCAGCGGATTCACCCTCATTCCTCACAAAGAGATTGACTTCTTGTTTGAGCAAGGCCAACCAAGATCTTCAAATTGCTTCATCTCCTTCAAGAGCCTCCTCAAGGCAATCCCAAATTTCCTTTGCGCTTTTGAGAAGAGCAATGGAATCACTATAGTCTTCAGTCACTGCGTTGTGAAGCATGTTGTGTGCGGTAGCATTGAGTTGATCGTCAACTGCTTCCCTTGGAGTGAGATTCATTGGGTCCTTGGGGTTGAATCCATTGACCACAATCCACCACAATTGAGTTGAAGCACTGCGCATGTGAGACTCCATATCTAGCTTCCACTTAGCAAACTCATTAGCTTTCAAAGGAGATGGAGGCCCAATAGGATTAATGCGGGGATGTTGCAAGGGTTGAGGAGAGTAAAAATGTTCCACGGCATTGTACTGGGGAACTTGAGTACGAGCCGGGGAAGCAAGAGGTTCCCTCGAGTCATCCGCATCATGAACCTCATTTGGGTTAAACTAGTTTGATGCGGATGTTGATGGCTTTAGGCGAGCATCAATTTCCTCCTTGACCGAGGCACGGACCTCTTTCAACATAGAGACTTTGAGGTCCGCAAACATTGAAAGAAGATCGGCCACAGTCAAGGGGACATTCGGGTTAGTAGTAGCGGCAGGAGCAATGACCGGAGCACCAAGTGTCTCAGTCGCGGCGGGGGGTTGGTTTTGACCATCCCCCGCAACGGGTAGGCCACCTCCCTCATTCCCTAGATCGACCATATCCTCTAAGGTTGTAAAACCTTATATTAGAGCACGAGGCTCTGATACCAATTGAAAGGATCAATACGGTCGACTAGAGGGGGGGTGAATAGGAGACTACAAATTTTAATCTTTCTTGTAGATTTTAAGGCTTAGCGGATAAAAGAGTTCACTAGATATGCAACTAGGTGAATGCAACCTATATGACAAGCAAGCTCCAAGAAGAAAGGCTAGGCAACAAACTACTTAGCAAGCCAACAAGCATACAACAACTAAGAAAGGTGCGGGAAAGGATTAACCACAAGTGAGACGAGGACGCGGATTTTAACCCGAAGTTCACTCTTCCTTGGGGAAGAGCTAATCTCCGTTTGGAGCGGTGCCGGAGCCAAAGCTTGCGGAATGCCACCAAAGGCTCACCGTATTCTCCTTCGAGTCACCCCCAACGGATGAGCCTCGAACCACTCGGGGTTGGTCTTGAAGGCGACCACCACACCTTTACAACTTCTCCGGTGCACACCACAAGCAAGGAAGCTTCCGAAGGAACCTCTAACCGCCTAGGAGCCCAAGCTCCAAGAGTAACAAGTCAATGGGGAAGAAATGTTGCGGGGAACATGATTTGGTCTGGTCAAGTTGTAGATCGGTTCTTGCTCTCCCAATCCCCAAAGTTTCAACAAGTTTGGGTGGAGGGATTGAGAGTATTGAGCAAAATGGAGTGTAGCAATGGTGGAGCTCAACAAGACATTAGGGTTAGAGGTTGGAGGAGGAAGAAGGGCCTATTTATAGTGTTTATGTGAGGGTGGGCATTTCTGCCCGTTGGACCCCGTGCTCACGGGCTAAGTCAGCCCCGTGCGCACGGGGTGTCCAGAGACAAACGCACCACCCCGTGCGCAAGAAGGTCAAAAGACCCCGTGCGCATGGGGTACCTAGAGAGTTACGCAGTACCCCGTGCGCACGGGGGTCAAAAGACCCTGTGCGCACGGGGTACCCAGAGAGTTACCCAGTACCCCGTGCGCACGGGGGTCAAAAGACCCCGTGCGCACGGGGTACCCAGTAACTTACTGTTGCAACTTTCTGAGTACCACAACACACACACTAGAAACATATGAGGTGGTTGGAGTGGGAAGGGTAAGAGAGTAAGGCTCGGCAAAGGCATTCCCACACAACATTTGTCCACACAGACCCCTCTTAACAGTGCGGTCTTTCCTACGACTCGAAGCAAACCAAAAATAAACCTTCGAAGCGTCGAAAGACCACGCCTTTGTCCTTTTTGAAATGGGGGGTCGCACATCTCCATCGCGGGCGCTTAGAACCAACAACCTGAGATAAACTTTAGCAACCGATATTAGTTCAACTAACTGTTGGAAATATGCCCTAGAGGCAATAATAAAATGGTTATTATTATATTTCCTTGTTCATGATAATTGTCTATTGTTCATGCTATAATTGTGTTATCCGGAAATCGTAATACATGTGTGAATACATAGACCACAACACGTCCCTAGTAAGCCTCTAGTTGACTAGCTCGTTGATCAAAAGATAGTCATGGTTTCATGACTATGGACATTAGATGTCATTGATAACGGGATCACATCATTAGGAGAATGATGTGATGGACAAGACCCAATACTAAGCATAGCTCAAAGACTGTGTAGTTCGTTTGCTATACTTTTCCGAATGTCAAGTATCATCTCCTTAGACCATGAGATTGTGCAACTCCCGGATACCGTAGGAGTGCTTTGGGTGTGCCAAAGTCACAACGTAACTGGGTGACTATAAAGGTGCACTATGGGTATCTCCGAAAGTGTCTGTTGGGTTGGCACGAATCGAGACTGGGATTTGTCACTCCGTATGACGGAGAGGTATCTCTGGGCCCACTCAGTAATGCATCATCATAATGAGCTCAATGTGACCAAGTGGTTGATCACGGGATCATGCATTACGGTACGAGTAAAGTGACTTGCCGGTAACGAGATTGAACGAGGTATTAGGATACCGACGATCGAGTCTCGGGCAAGTAACGTACTGATTGACAAAGGGAATTGTATACGGGATTGATTGAATCCTCGACATCGTGGTTCATCCGATGAGATCATCTAGCAGCATGTGGGAGCCAACATGGGTATCCAGATCCCGCTGTTGGTTATTGACCGGAGGGTCGTCTCGGTCATGTCTGTGTGTCTCCCGAACCCGTAGGGTCTACAAACTTAAGGTTCGGTGACGCTAGGGTTGTTGAGATATTAGTATACGGTAACCCGAAAGTTGTTCGGAGTCCCGGATGAGATCCCGGACGTCACGAGGAGTTCCAGAATGGTCCGAAGGTGGAGATTTATATTTAGGAAGTCAAGTTTCGGCCATCAGGAAAGTTTCGGGGGTAATCGGTATTATATCGGGACCACGGAAGGGTCCCGGGGGTCCACCGGGTGGGGCCACCTATCCCGGAGGGCCCCATGGGCTGAAGTGGGAAGGGAACTAGCCCCTGGTGGGCTGGTGCGCCCCCTTGGGCCTCCCCCTGTGCCTAGGGTTGGAAACCCTAGGGGTGGGGGCGCCCCACTTGGCTTGGGTGGCAAGCCACCCCCCTTGGCCGCCGCCCCCCTTGGATATCCCATCTCCTAGGGTCGGCGCCCCCCTAGGGGTCCTATATATAGTGGGGGGGAGGGAGGGCAGCCGCACCCTAGCCCCTGGCGCCTCCCTCTCCCTCCCGTGACACCTCTCCCTCTCGCTAAGCTTGGCGAAGCCCTGCCGAGATTGCCATTGCTTCCACCACCACGCCATCGTGCTGCTGGATCTCCATCAACCTCTTCTTCCCCCTTGCTGGATCAAGTTGGAGGAGACGTCTTCCCAACCGTACGTGTGTTGAACGTGGAGGTGCCGTCCGTTCAGCGCTAGGTCATCGGTGATTTGGATCACGACGAGTACGACTCCATCAACCCCGTTCTCTTGAACGCTTCCGCGCGCAATTTACAAGGGTATGTAGATGCACTCCCCTCTCCCTCATTGCTAGATGACTCCATAGATTGATCTTGGTGATGCGCAGAAAATTTTAAAATTCTGCTACGTTCCCAACAGTGGCATCATGAGCTAGGTCTATGCGTAGTTTCTATGCACGAGTAGAACACAAAGCAGTTGTGGGCGTCGATATTGTCAATTTACTTGCCATTACTAGTCTTATCTTAATTCGGCGGCATCGTGGGATGAAGCGCCCTGGACCGACCTTACACGTACACTTACGTGAGACTGGTTCCACCGACTGACATGCACTAGTTGCATAAGGTGGCTAGCGGGTGTCTGTCTCTCCCACTTTAGTCGGATCGGATTCGATGAAAAGGGTCCGTATGAAGGGTAAATAGAAATTGTCATATCATGTTGTGGTTTTGGTGTAGGTAAGAAACGTTCTTGCTAGAAACCTATAGCAGCCACGTAAAAACTTGCAACAACAATTAGAGGACGTCTAACTTGTTTTTGCAGCATGTGCCGTGTGATGTGATATGGCCAAAAGGATGTGATGAATGATATATGTGATGTATGAGATTGATCATGTTCTTGTAATAGGAATCGCGACTTGCATGTCGATGAGTATGACAACCGGCAGGAGCCATATGAGTTGTCTTAATTTATTTATGACCTGCGTGTCAACATAAACGTCATGTAATTACTTTACTTTATTGCTAAAGCGTTAGCCATAGTAGTAGAAGTAATAGATGATGAGACAACTTCAAGAAGACACGATGATGGAGATCATGATAATGGAGATCATGGTGTCATGCCGGTGACAACGATGATCATGGAGCCCCGAAGATGGACATCAAAAGGAGCAAATGATATTGGCCATATCATGTCACTATTTGATTACATGTGATGTTTATCATGTTTTACATCTTATTTGCTTAGAACGTCGGTAGCTTAAATAAGATGACCCCTCGTAATAATTTCAAGAAAGTGTTCCCCCTAACTGTGCACCGTTGCGAAGGTTCGTTGTTTCGAAGCACCACATGATGATCGGGTGTGATAGATTCTAACGTTCGAATACAACGGGTGTAAGCCAGATTTACACACGCAATACACTTAGGTTGACTTGACGAGCCTAGCATGTACAGACATGGTCTCGGAACATGGAAGACCTAAAGGTCGAGCATGAGTCGTATAGAAGATACAATCAACATGAAGATGTTCACCGATGTTGACTAGTCCGTCTCACGTGATGATCGGACACGGCCTAGTTGACTCGGATCATGTTTCACTTAGATGACTAGAGGGATGTCTATCTGAGTAGGAGTTCATTGAATAATTTGATTAGATGAACTTAATTATCATGAACTTAGTCTAAAATCTTTACAATATGTCTTGTAGATCAAATGGCCCACGTTGTCCTCAACTTCAACGCGTTCCTAGAGAAAACCAAGCTGAAAGATGATGGCAGCAACTATACGGACTGGGTCCGGAACCTGAGGATCATCCTCATAGCTGTCAAGAAAGATTATGTCCTAGAAGCACCGCTAGGTGACGCACCCATCCCAGAGAACCAAGACGTTATGAACGCTTGGCAGTCACGTGCTGATGATTACTCCCTCGTTCAGTGCGGCATGCTTTACAACTTAGAACCGGGGCTACAAAAGTGTTTTGAGCAACACGGAGCATATGAGATGTTCGAAGAGCTGAAAATGGTTTTCCAAGCTCATGCCCGGGTCGAGAGATATGAAGTCTTCGACAAGTTCTTCAGTTGTAAGATGGAGGAAAATAGTTCTGTCAGTGAGCACATACTCAAAATGTCTGGGTTGCATAACCACTTGACTCAGCTGGGAGTTAATCTCCCGGACGACGCGGTCATTGACAGAATCCTTCAGTCGCTTCCACCGAGCTACAAGAGCTTTGTGATGAACTTCAATATGCAGGGGATGGAAAAAACCATTCCTGAAGTATATTCAATGCTGAAATCAGCAGAGGTGGAGATCAAAAAGGAACATCAAGTGTTGATGGTGAATAAAACCACTAAGTTTAAGAAAGGCAAGGGTAAGAAGAACTTCAAGAAGGACGGCAAGGGGGTTGGCGCGCCCGGTAAGCAAGCTATCGGGAAGAAGCCAAAGAATGGACCCAAGCCGAGACTGAGTGTTTTTATTGCAAGGGAAGTGGTCACTGGAAGCGGAACTGCCCCAAATACTTAGCGGACAGGAAGGACGGCAACACTAAAGGTATATGTGATATACATGTAATTGATGTGTACCTTACCAGTACTCGTAGTAGCTCCTGGGTATTTGATACCGGTGCGGTTGCTCACATTTGTAACTCAAAGTAGGAGCTGCGGAATAAGCGGAGACTGGCGAAGGACGAGGTGACGATGCGCGTCGGGAATGGTTCCAAGGTCGATGTGATCGCCGTCGGCACGCTATCTCTACATTTACCTACGGGATTAGTTTTAAACCTCAATAATTGTTATTTAGTGCCAGCTTTGAGCATGAACATTGTATCAGGATCTCGTTTAATTCGAGATGGCTACTCATTTAAATCCGAGAATAATGGTTGTTCTATTTATATGAGAGATATGTTTTAGGGCCATGCCCCACTGGTGAATGGTTTATTCTTAATGAATCTCGAGCGTAATGTTACACATATTCATAGTGTGAATACCAACAGATGTAAGGTTGATAATGATAGTCCCACATACTTGTGGCACTGCCACCTTGGTCACATAGGTGTCGAACGCATGAAGAAGCTCCATGCAGATGGACTTTTGGAGTCTCTTGATTACGAATCATTTGACACGTGCGAACCATGCCTCATGGGTAAAATGACCAAGACTCCGTTCTCAGGAACAATGGAGCGAGCAACCAACTTATTGGAAATCATACATACTAATGTGTGCGGTCCAATGAGCGTTGAGGCTCGCGGTGGCTATCGTTATGTTCTCACCCTCACTGATGACTTGAGTAGATATGGATATGTCTACTTAATGAAGCACAAGTCTGAGACCTTTGAAAAGTTCAAGAATTTCAGAGTGAGGTTGAGAATCAACGTGACAGGAAAATCAAGTTCTTGCGATCAGATCGTGGGGGAGAATACTTGAGTCATGAATTTGGCATGCACTTAAGGAAATGTGGAATAGTTTCACAACTCATGCCGCCCGGAACACCTCAGCGTAATGGTCTGTCCGAATGTCGTAATCGCACTCTATTGGATATGGTGCGATCTATGATGTCTCTTACTGATCTACCACTGTCATTTTGGGGCTATGCTTTAGAGACTGCCGCATTCACTTTAAATAGGGCTCCGTCGAAATCCGTTGAGACGACACCGTATGAATTATGGTTTGGGAAGAAACCTAAGCTGTTGTTTCTAAAAGTTTGGGGATGCGATGCTTATGTCAAGAAACTTTAACCTGAAAAGCTCGAACCCAAATCAGAAAAATGCGTCTTCATAGGATACCCTAAAGAAACTATTGGGTATACCTTCTACCTCAGATCCGAAGGCAAGATCTTTGTTGCCAAGAATGGATCCTTTCTAGAGAAAGAGTTTCTCTTGAAAGAAGTAAGTGGGAGGAAAGTAGAACTTGATGAAGTATTGCCTCTTGAACCGGAGAGTGGCGCAGCTCAGGAAATTGTTCCTGGGGTGCCTGCACCGACTAGAGAGGAAGTTAATGATGATGATCATGAAACTTCAGATCAAGTTGCTACTGAACTTCGTAGGTCCACAAGGACACATTCCGCACCAGAGTGGTACGGCAACCCTGTCTTGAAAATCATGTTGTTAGACAATGGTGAACCTTCGAATTATGAAGAAGCGATGGTGGGCCCAGATTCCGACAAATGGCTGGAAGCCATGAAATCCGAGATATGATCCATGTATGAAAACGAAGCATGGACTTTGACTGACTTGCCCGATGATCGGCGAGCCATAGAAAATAAATGGATCTTTAAGAAGAAGACAGACGCGGATGGTAATGTAACCATCTATAAAGCTCGGCTTGTCGCTAAGGGTTATCGACAAGTTCAAGGGGTTGACTACGATGAGACTTTCTCACCCGTAGCGAAGCTGAAGTCCGTCCGAATCATGTTAGCAATTCCCGCATTCTATGATTATGAGATATGGCAAATGGACGTCAAAGCGGCATTCCTTAATGGTTTCCTTAAGGAAGAATTGTATATGATGCAGCCGGAAGGTTTTGTCGATCCTAAGAATGCTGACAAGGTGTGCAAGCTCCAACGCTCGATCTATGGGCTGGTGCAAGCATCTTGGAGTTGGAACATTCGTTTTGATAAGATGATCAAAGTGTTTGGGTTTACGCAGACTTATGGAGAAGCCTGCATTTACAAGAAAGTGAGTAGGAGCTCTGTAGCATTTCTCATATTGTATGTGGATGACATACTATTGATGGGAAATGATATAGAATTCTTGGAAAGCATAAAGGCCTACTTGAACAAGTGTTTTTCAATGAAGGATCTTGGAGAAGATGCTTACATATTAGGCATCAAGATCTATAGAGATAGATCGAGACGCTTCATTGATCTTTCACAGAGTACGTACCTTGACAAGATATTGAAGAAGTTCAAAATGGATCAGTCAAAGAAGGGGTTCTTGCCTGTATTGCAAGGTACGAGATTGAGCACGGCTCAATGCCCGACCACGGCAGAAGATAGAGAAAAGATGAGTGTCGTCCCCTATGCCTCGGCCATAGGGTCTATCATGTATGCTATGTTGTGTACCAGACCTGATGTAAACCTTGCCATAAGTTTGGTAGGAAGGTACCAAAGTAATCCCGGCATGGAACACTGGACAACGGTCAAGAATATCCTGAAGTACCTGAAGAGGACTAAGGATATGTTTCTCGTCTATGGAGGTGACGAAGAGCTCGTCGTAAAGGGTTACGTCGATGCTAGCTTCGACACAGATCTGGATGACTCTAAGTCACAAACCGGATACGTGTATATTTTGAATGGTGGGGCAGTAAGCTGGTGCAGTTGCAAGCAAAGCGTTGTGGCGGGATCTACATGTGAAGCGGAGTACATGGCAGCCTCGGAGGCAGCACAAGAAGCAGTCTGGGTGAAGGAGTTCATTACGGACCTAGGAGTCATACCCAATGCGTCGGGCCCGATGACTCTCTTCTGTGACAACACTGGAGCTATTGCCCTTGCCAAGGAGCCCAGGTTTTACAGGAAGACCAGGCATATCAAGCGTCGCTTCAACTCCATTCGTGAAAGTGTTCAAAATGGAGACATAGATATTTGTAAAGTACATACGGAACTCTATGGGTGTTCGATTCATCACAATGTAACTAGAGCAAAACGTGATCAACACCAGAACTCTATGGGTGTTCGATTCATCACAATGTAACTAGATTATTGACTCTAGTGCAAGTGGGAGACTATTGGAAATATGCCCTAGAGGCAATAATAAAATGGTTATTATTATATTTCCTTGTTCATGATAACTGTCTATTGTTCATGCTATAATTGTGTTATTCGGAAATCGTAATACACATGTGAATACATAGACCACATCACGTCCCTAGTAAGCCTCTAGTTGACTAGCTCGTTGATCAAAAGATAGTCATGGTTTCCTGACTATGGACATTAGATGTCATTGATAACGAGATCACATCATTAGGATAATGATGTGATGGACAAGACCCAATCCTAAGCATAGCTCAAAGATCGTGTAGTTCGTTTGCTATAGCTTTTCTGAATGTCAAGTATCATCTCCTTAGACCATGAGATTGTGCAACTCCCGGATACCGTAGGAGTGCTTTGGGTGTGCTAAAGTCACAACGTAACTGGGTGACTATAAAGGTGCACTACGGGTATCTCCAAAAGTGTCTGTTGGGTTGGCACGAATCGAGACTGGGATTTGTCACTCCGTATGACGGAGAGGTATCTCTGGGCCCACTCGGCAATGCATCATCATAATGAGCTCAATGTGACCAAGTGGTTGATCACGGGATCATGCATTACGGTACGAGTAAAGTGACTTGCCGGTAACGAGATTGAACGAGGTATTGGGATACCGACGATCGAGTCTCGAGCAAGTAACGTACCGATCGACAAAGGGAATTGTATACAGGATTGATTGAATCCTCGACATCATGGTTCATCCGATGAGATCATCGAGGAGCATGTGGGAGACAACATGGGTATCCATATCCCGCTGTTGGTAATTGACCGGAGAGTCGTCTCGGTCATGTCTGCGTGTCTCCTGAACCCGTAGGGTCTACACACTTAAGGTTCGATGACGCTAGGGTTGTTGAGATATTAGTATACGGTAACCCGAAAGTTGTTCGGAGTCCCGGATGAGATCCCGAACGTCATGATGAGTTCCGGAATGGTCCGAAGGTGAAGATTTATATACAGGAAGTCAAGTTTCGGCCATCTGGAAAGTTTCGGGGCTAATCGGTATTGTACCGGGACCACCGGAAGGGTCCCAGGGGTCCATCGGGTGGGGCCACCTATCCCAGAGGGCCCCATGGGCTGAAGTGGGAAGGGAACCAGCCCCTGGTGGGCTGGTGCGCCCCCCTTGGGCCTCCCCCGCGCCTAGGGTTGGAAACCCTAGGGGTGGGGGGCGCCCCACTTGGCTTGGGGGCAAGCCACCCCCCTTGGCCGCCGCCCCCTTGGAGATCCCATCTCCTAGGGCCGGCGCCCCCCTAGGGGTCCTATATATAGTGGGGGGAGGGAGGGCAGCCGCACCCTAGCCCCTGGCGCCTCCCTCTCCCTCCCGTGACACCTCTTCCTCTCGCTAAGCTTGGCGAAGCCCTGCCGAGATCGCCGTTGCTTCCACCACCACGCCGTCGTGCTGCTGGATCTCCATCAACCTCTCCTCCCCCCTTGCTGGATCAATTTGGAGGAGACGTCTTCCCAACCGTACGTGTGTTTAACGCGGAGGTGCCGTCCGTTCGGCGCTAGGTCATCGGTGATTTGGATCACGGCGAGTATGACTCCATCAACCCCGTTCTCTTGAACGCTTCCGCGCGCGATCTACAAGGGTATGTAGATGCACTCCCCTCTCCCTCGTTGCTAGATGACTCCATAGATTGATCTTGGTGATGCGTAGAAAATTTTAAAATTCAGCTACGTTCCCAACACTAACCACATTGTCATCACACCAAAATATAGCTTAAGTGCCATTGCACTTTCAGTCGCCCAAGGCACCGAGGAAGAAACTGATGACCCAACCAACCCAACAAATGAACCACCTATGAAGGTTATAAGAGGGTTCCGGAGAAATAAATGGGAGGAGGAGATGTTGGAAATATGCCCTAGAGGCAATAATAAAATGGTTATTATTATATTTCTTTGTTCATGATAATTGTCTATTGTTCATGCTATAATTGTGTTATCCGAAAATCGTAATACATGTGTGAATACATAGACCACAACACGTCCCTAGTGAGCCTCTAGTTGACTAGCTCGTTGATCAAAGGATAGTCATGGTTTCCTGACTATGGACATTAGATGTCATTGATAACGGGATCACATCATTAGGAGAATGATGTGATGGACAAGACCCAATCCTAAGCTTAGCTCAAAGATCGTGTAGTTCGTTTGCTGTAGCTTTTCTGAATGTCAAGTATCATTTCCTTAGACCATGAGATTGTGCAACTCCCGGATACCATAGGAGTGCCTTGGGTGTGCCAAACGTCACAACGTAACTGGGTGACTATAAAGGTACATTACAGGTATCTCCGAAAGTGTCTGTTGGGTTGGCACGAATCGAGACTGGGATTTGTCACTCCGTATGACGGAGAGGTATCTCTAGGCCCACTCGGTAATGCATCATCATAATGAGCTCAAAGTGATCAAGTGATTGATCATGGGATCAAGCATTACGGTACGAGTAAAGTGACTTGCCGGTAACGAGACTGAACTAGGTATTGGGATACCGACGATCGAGTCTTGGGCAAGTAACGTACCGATTGACAAAGGGAATTGTATACGGATTGATTGAATCCTCGACATTGTGGTTCATCCGATGAGATCATCGTGGAGCTTGTGGGAGCCAACATGGGTATCCAGATCCCGCTGTTGGTTATTGACCGGAGAGGCTTCTCGGTCATGTCTGCATGTCTCCCGAACCCGTAGGGTCTACACACTTAAGGTTCAATGATGCTAGGGTTGTAGAGATATTAGCACACGGTAACCCGAAAGTTGTTTGGAGTACCGGATGAGATCCCGGATGTCACGAGGAGTTCCGGAATGGTCCGGAGGTAAAGATTTATATATAGGAAGTCCAGTTTCGGTCATCGGGAAGGTTTCGGGGTCACCTGTACTGTACCGGGACCACCGGAAGGGTCCCGGGGGTCCACCGGGTGGGGCCACCTATCCCGGAGGGCCCCATGGGCTGAAATGGGAGGGGAACCAGCCCCTAGTGGGCTGGTGCGCCCCCCCTTGGGCCTCCCCCTGCGCCTAGGGTTAGAAACCCTAGGAGTGGGGGCGCCACCCTTGCCTTGGGGGGCAAGGCACCCCCTTGGCCACCGCCCCCCTAGGAGATTGGATCTCCTAGGGCCGCCCCCCTAGTCACCCTATATATAGTGGGGGGAGGGAGGGCTGCGCACCCAAGCCCCTGGCCTCTCCCTCTCCCTCTCCCTCCCGTGACACTCCTCCGTCTCCCAGCGCTTGGCGAAGCCCTGCCGAGATCACCGTTGCTTCCACCACCACGTCGTCGTGCAGCTGGATCTTCATCAACCTCTCCTTCCCCCTTGCTAGATCAAGAAGGAGGAGACGTCTCCCAACCGTACGTGTGTTAAACACGGAGGTGCCGTCCGTTCGGCACTAGGTCATCGATGATTTGAATCACATCGAGTACGACTCCATCAACCCCGTTCTCTTGAACGCTTCCGCTCGTGATCTACAAGGGTATGTAGATGCACTCCTCTCTCCCTCGTTGCTAGATGACTCCATAGATTGATCTTGGTGATGCGTAGAAAATTTTAAAATTCTGCTACGTTCCCCAACAGGAGAAGGCAAAGCGAGAAAGTGTGACGGCCAAGATGATAAATAGGTTTGAAGACATCTTGACGAACAAGGAGGAGGCATACATCAAGCACTCTGACATTAAGGTGGAAAAAAAGCAGAGAAATTTGACTTGTCAATGAAGGCGATCGAGAAGAAATTCAAGATTGAACAGAAGAGGGCCATGATTGAATAGAAGAAGGCCAAACTCCAGCAGAAGAAGGTGGAGACCGCGGCCGCTTTGGAGGACACGAAGATACTCACCTTCAAGGTGACATAATTGAATAACGATGCAAGAATGATTGTGCAAGCCGCCCGCTTCAAGACGTTGCAGCGGCAGAAGAATGATATGGAGAGGACGGAGCAGGAGGAGATCGAGGCAGTAGAGAAGTAGGCGGATGCCGAAGCGGAGGCGGCCTACATGGCGGCGACGACAAATTGAGCGTAGAGGCTCGGATTGACGATCCGGCAAGACAAAATGCATAGACTGCCATACTATTATTCTTTCGTGATCGGGCATGTAAAAATTAAGCATACTTAGTCTTAGTGATCGTCCGATGATGTGACCCGACACACACTACGGATCAAACATATTTGAATTTCAAATTGCCTTTTATTGGTGACATATAGTGGCTAGCATTAGATGACTGGCTCCCCACCCATGTCCATGGTGGCCCCCCATGCATTCCTCGGACAAATGCAGTGTTCAGTTTACGGGTCAGCGTTGAAGCACAATTGCGAGAAATCAACTCCTGTCCGAGAAATGATACTTTTTTTCCTTTAGGAAATACAGTAGAAATGAATCCCCCTTTAGTGAACTTCTTGGCGTCTGTACGGAGATATTGTTCTTCTTCCTTGTTTTGAGAATGGAGATATTTTTCTTTGAGGACAATAAAATGAACTTTTTTTTAGTGAACTGATTGACAGTGGAAATCTTGGAGCCAAAGCCCACATGAAATGGGCCACCCAAGCCTAGTCAATCCACACCCAGCCCAAAAGTACCGTCCACGGAGGGAGCCCAGACGCCCATTCTCCTTATAAAGCCAGACTGCTCCAGGCCTCCCAAACCCTAGCCTCCACTCCGCACCCCAACCCAAACCCTACCCCGCCGCCGCCGTCGCCGCCGCAGCGCGCGGAGGCGACCTCCCACCGCCGCCAAGATGCAGATCTTCGTGAAGACCCTGACGGGCAAGACCATCACGCTGGAGGTGGAGTCCTCGGACACCATCGACAACGTCAAGGCCAAGATCCAGGACAAGGAGGGCATCCCGCCGGACCAGCAGCGCCTCATCTTCGCCGGTAAGCAGCTCGAGGACGGCCGCACCCTCGCCGACTACAACATCCAGAAGGAGTCCACCCTCCACCTGGTGCTCCGCCTCCGCGGCGGCGCCAAGAAGCGCAAGAAGAAGACCTACACCAAGCCCAAGAAGCAAAAGCACAAGCACAAGAAGGTGAAGCTCGCCGTCCTCCAGTTCTACAAGGTCGACGACGCCACCGGCAAGGTGACCAGGCTCAGGAAGGAGTGCCCCAACGCCGACTGCGGCGCGGGCACCTTCATGGCCAACCACTTCGACCGCCACTACTGCGGCAAGTGCGGCCTCACCTACGTCTACAACCAGAAGGCTTAGAGGTGGCTTGCGATTGCTCTGCTCTTTTACCTACCTATCGAGAGTCGAACTCACTTAGATGTGTCCCGTTTGTCGTTTAAACTGAAACCTTGAGTCTTATGTTTCCTGAATATTTCATCGCCTACTGCTGTAACGCGATGCGTGCTTAAATTTTGGTGTCCGTATGCTATCAGTCTAAATGCTTTTAATCTATTCCATGTCTGCTATCTTATTCTATGCTTTGTTGATCTTAATAAGGTGGTGTGATCACGGAGAGATGTATCCTGTTGATACATGTGTTCTTGAGCTTATAACATGTTATTGCAGGTGTTTCTAGATTAGCCAATAGCTATGCAGGTCTTACATGTTGATGAATATTTTGCTATTGCTCTTATGTGTTGATTCTTTGAGGTGTGTGATCTTTGTCACTTGCAATTAGAATTCAGTTCATTCCAAGCGATCGTGTGGTTGGTTTGTTCTAGATATATTTGTTGGTTCATACATAGATGTGTCTGAAACTGTGAGTACATGTAGTCAGTTACCTTGGCTGTAGACGGTGGCAGTTCGATGATTGCTAGCGTGGAGCATAGTCCTGCCTTGTGGTTTAGCCATCAGTTTTGTGTGTGATCAGCATTCACCATTGCCTACCTTTGGTGGTAATATTGGTTGGGTCTACCGTGCCATATGTCCATTGGTTTACAAATTGTAGATGTAGGTGAGTTTTGCTGTTCTCTTGGGATGTGATAGGATTACTTTACAAGTGCCGACGTAATCAGTGAGCTGGTTCAGTTTCTAGGTATGTCTAGCCAATTTGATTTCAGAATTGGCCCAACGCTGTTTAGGCAACAGTGGCATTGCTGCTTATGCCCTGCCAATGGCCCTGTAGCTGGGATTTAGTACTTTTTACCGCTGTTCAAGAATTCGTCCTATTAATCAGTTAACGGGCCAGTTAATTGCTACTCGTAGGATGGCCTGTGAGACCATGAGATCGATTAATCGTTGTTGGCCCATTAACTTAGGGGCAAACACAACCCAAAGTTTTGGCCCGTAACCCCTCCAATCCCCCTCTCACTCAATAGCTAGGGTTCGACCAAATTATTACATATTTGGTATATTACATAATGGAGAGTATGATATAATACCTGGAAATGTTGGTAGGTTCCTATTTAATCTACCGATTAATGGTCAACCGATTAATCCAGATAATAGGCTGATTCACTGATTAATCGCTACTCCCAAGCCGTCCGAGAAACTATCAGTTACCGATTTCCTTAACAATGCTTTTTACTGCTGATGTTGTTTGCGGATGAAACATGTGACTACCGATTTTCTTAACAATTCTTTTTACTGCCGATGTTTGCGGATGAAACATGTGACTGGAATTTTCACGTCTTTGTCTCCGCGCAAGCCTAAGGTTGTTGTTGTGGTCGTGCAATTTCATTATTAGCTGTGATCAGCGGCAGCGTTGCTAGACCAGCGAGAAACCCAGTTCGGATCCATCTTGCACATCTTCATCTCTCTTTGTGTTGGTGAGATCCATCTTGTCCATTCATCTTCATAATGTTCTTGTGTGTTAGTATGTTTTTTTTTTGTTTTGTACCATGTTCTCCAACATTGTCTGGTCCCAAAATTGTATATGATCAGTATGACCCTTAACAATTTAGGCCAACCATAGTAGACCTTTACTTGCCCAAATACATATGGTCCCAAAATGGGCCGAACAAATGGGCCAAACGACATGAGATGACCCAGTAAATTCTAATAGGCCTCTGTTGGACCAACACTTTGATGGCTAGGATGACAAGTTGACTAACGACACAATCACGACGCCATTAACAGCGGCTGCCACGTGCCAGTCTTCTCCCATGTCAACTGGTCACCCGGGACAAAAACACTTCCATGACAAGACATTTTTCTCATGGAAAATCACACTTCAATAACAAAAACCGAGTTTTGTCATTGAAGTGATCTATGACCGACATAGTATGACATCTTGACTATCATAGATTTGTCATGAGCGCAAATCGATGACAAAAACCTGCACCTTCTATCATGAAGGTGTATTGTCAATGTATTTTTTTAGCGTAGTGGATATATGGCATCAATGCTCTAAAGTCTCACGTCAATTTATGTGATGTTACGGGGCAAAAGTTGGGGTTGCCGTGTCACTATAAGGATGACATTCCTGGTCAGATCCGGGCCCTTGATCAACCCCTGGACTCCTATGGTCTTCCTAATGAAGAGTGCTCCAGCAGTGTGCCTTGAGGTCTCCTTTATGGAAATCTACAAGGGTGAGGAGATATTCTAGCAGCTGCAGAGCCGGCAGAATTGTCTTCTGAAGGGTGATGCCAACACCACCTACTTTCATGCCATTGTGAATGGGAGAAGGTGAAAGAAAGTGCAACATCTCGTTTGGACGATTTCCTCCTGGAGAAGTCCAAGGACATTTTAGAACCTTGATCAGTGGTCAACGACTATTGGCAAGCCACCGAGAATGCGAATCTCACCTTCCCATTCTTGACCGAGGAGGCTATTTGAGCTATCATGGAGACGAAGGCACCCTTATTGTTAACCTTGTAGTTGATGTTGTCCAGTTATCTTGGAGAAGGCCAAGATATATAGTTACATCTTTGGTGCGGTTGGGAAAATTGTCTCAAGCAGGGTATCACCTCAAGTTCATGGTAACAACTTGATCATGGTAGAAGGAACAAAACCTGTCATTGTCTATCTCAAATTCCCCCGTATACTTTGAGGCTATGTGTGGTCTCAAGATGAACTTCAGAAGAGCGAAGTGGTGATCATGAGTTGCCCTCCCAAGGATCAATCACAAATGCATGACACTGGGAACAAAAGATGGGCAGATTGATTCCAGTGTGATACATGCGTGAATGATACCTAAAATTAAATGTAAAATAAAATTGAAATAATACAAACCGTCTAATTTCCATGAAGTCAACATGCGTACACCAACGTGAATATGACAATGATGAATAGATTATACTTCAGTTGGCACTAACTAGCAATGTTCATGGCTGGTACCTAGAGGCAACAATGAAACTGTAAAATATAGGAAAAATGTATGAAAACTTGGTGACAAACATACATGCCACTTGGCAAGAAAGATTGGCGGCTCAGTTCCAGTGTGATACATGCATAGGTTGTACCATGACAAGGAAGCAAAACAATGTTCCACGATGCAATAAAAGAAATGGTTTTAGTTGTGATAAAGTACTATGCAATAAACGTTTCCGTTGTGATAAAAGATACAAGTCTAACAAAACAATATGCGAGTAATCGGAAAAAAGGAAATGTGTTCAAATTTCCTATTAATATACAACATTTCTGATAGAAATCTTTAGAATGACCCTCATAATGTAATAAATAAGAACATAAATGCAGGTCCACGGTGATTACTGTCTAGGTTATTAGACTATGCGATCACTATATACCCATGAACTAGGCTCACTTTCTTACAAATAATCACATTGCCACAAATGGGCCCACGAAATAGGCAAACAACATGCACAAGATAGAAAAACAAGCTAAATGTATATATGAGAGTGACAAAGAGAGAATATTTTGGCAAAATTGTTGTGAGCAACAAAGCACTCATGTAGGGAGAATAGCTAAAATTATACTGGTTGTCCTAGCCATCCACATGGACGGTCAACACAAGTCAAAGAGGTTAACATAAGTCCAAGCAAGCTATTAAGGGCCCAACCGCCCAAGCAAGCTATCTCGCTCAACATAAGTCCAAACAAGTCTTCATGGCCAGCGAGTCAAAGGAAATGAGAAAATAAAAGGAGGCAATTACGTTGGTGATGCTAGAACTTGGCGTAAACGGTCACTTTGGTGTTAGAAGTTGTGTTGTACATTGAAGTGGTGCAAAAACTTGACTCGGAGGTGCAAATACAGTGCTAATCGGGTTGGTATACGGATTCTGCGCTGACTAGGCGGGTGGGTCAGGCTGTCAGCCACTGGACCTGAGGGAGAAGGCGGGTGGTCTGATTTTTTTCGAAACCCCCCTCAGAATATATCTTCTTGTAAAAAAGTACCCGCTGGTCAAAATAAACAGGAAAAAGGCAAGATCAAGACTCGAACACGCAACCAGGTATAGAGAGTAAACCAGTACAACAAGTACGCTGTCCATGTCACGACGTTCTAATTGGATAACTATCCTATATGTATTCACCAATTGTTTTAGCAACATGAATTTAGCAGGTACGCAACAAAAGTTCAAACGGGCTGTAGATATTTCGGCCCATTTTGCACGCGCTGTTTTTTAAAGATATATTTATAAAATGTAAGTTATCAAAATTATGTTTAAATGTGCTATAAACTTTATACAATCAAACCATGACTAGTAAATAAAAACATTTAAATATACACCCATGTACTATATAAAATATTTAGTTAATACAGAAATTTAAAATGTATATTAAATAAAAATGTTCATGTATTATTTTCAAAACATTGGTACATTTATTTTAAAAACTACCAAGCATACAAACGAAATACCTTATCTTCGTGTATTATTTCAATACACAGTGGTATATTGAAAATATTTATGAATTATAAAAATGTATAACAAAATTAAAATGATACAATTTCTTTTAAAATTGCATTTTAAAATATTATTCTATTATAAAAATATATACTGCTTTCGAATATAGGTCATGAGTAAAAAATATAGACATGTGAATAATTATAGATATTAAGTGAATGTTTGTATTCATCATTTTAAAATTAAATATAAGCCATGAGTTTATACTTTCTTTGTATTCATTATACATTGTATCTAATATACATTTTAATATCCGTATTAACTAAATAATTTACACACACATGGGTATATATTTCATTGTTTTCATTTACATAATATTGATAATACACAAATATTGGAACATAATTTTTATTACTTCCGTTTTAAAATATCTTATAAATATAGCTTGTGCAAAATGGGCTGCAATATCTCCAGCCCATTTAAGCTCCATAAGCATCATTGCTAAATATTTATGCTGCCGTTATCGTTTACTTGACGACTCGCAGGGTGAAGTGGTTGGCCAGTTGTTTTGGTAGCTTGTGGACGCGGGTTCAAAACCTGCCCTGAAATCTTTTTCTGTTAATATTTTCAGGCGGGACCCACTGGGCATAGAGAAGTAAAATGCCACATACATATGGTTTTTTTTTGTCAAAATAATATTTTTTGTTGAGGGGGTTTTCGAAAAAAAACATTCTTTTTGGTCACTCGCTGACAGCGGACCCCATGCACCTAGTCAACACAGATAATGTATCTATACTATACTATATAGTGTATCAGTTTTGAAAGTTTGATTTCATGCATCAAAATGCATTCCTGGCCGTTCATTGGGCTCCATCCGACGGCTTATAATGCAGGGATTCGCCGCTACAGTAGCATCAGTGTTGTCTGCGTCACTCTATAAGCATCTAGGAGTTTGTGTTAGCACGGAGTAGCGACCCCACTGCATGTCAGTTCTTTGGAGCTAACAAAGTCACACCATGCCATAGTCGAGTGGCCTAGAGCAGTGCAAATTGTTTTACTACAGATGCCCGCAGAGCTACGTGGCACGTGTGGTTGCAGACACAAGTGAGATCTGTACCACTAAGTCTGACAGGAGGTAACTTAAAAAAAGTCTGACAGGAGGTGAAAAATAAGAATAAAAAATTAAAAGGTAAACAAAACAAACCAGTGCATAGCGCACATATGAACCTGTCTCATGTGCAATTCTGGGTGGAAAGTTACAATAAAACATAGCCATAGGTAGAGGAGGCACTACCTGAACCTAGGTACGTACATACATATGAACCTGTTTTTAAAAAATGGATTTTGAACGTGCGTTAAAATGTGAAAAAATACCAAATAAAATTTCACGCATGCATCTTCGCAATATATATGCGCGATACAAAGTTTTACGAAAAAATGTTTTTTTATTTTGCCTCTACATAAAAGACAAATTTCAGTGCTTCTAAGTAACATTTCACGACATGTTGTTTTGTCTTTTTTGCATATGCAAAAAAAATGTTTTTCCATGAAAGTTTCTGTGCAGGGATAGAACATGGAGATGTGCACGTACAGCTTTTTTAATTTTTTTTGAGAATTTAGAAATGTGTTTCCAAGGCGAGTTCATATATACCCTAGTTCATTTATATATTTTCCGCAATTGGGACCCTAATTTTTTTGCAAATTACATATTTATGTGATAGTTGCTGTCGTAAGAACGTGACAAGCTTTCTTATGCTAATTTCTATTATTTTCTTTATGCTTCCATACATGCACAATGGTCATTTGTCTTGAATCATTTCTCCAGGCATTTTCATGACTTATTTTCACCGAAATCACTTTGCAACATAAAGACGCGTATTGCACGTGCACGCATACTAGTATTGTTAGAATAAATACAAGGCATACCGTTAATTATTCGAGGACCAAGCAATCGCACGAGCACCACAACGAGATTTGTTAACGAGGTTCATCGATATGGCTACATTTCAGGGGCCTGACTATGGGGGCTCCTCCCCATGACACCGCTACAATACCACACCCGGTTGCTCTGGACACCGGCATATGCCGCCGACTTCCCCTGCGTTCCGGTACTATTATGTTGGTATAGGTTACATCGTGTGTCTACCCCCGCTATATATGAGAGGTCTAGGATACAAATGTCCTATTAGGACACGACTCCATATCCTATCTAAACACAATACTACTCAGAGTCCAACTGTAACCTATCTTGTACACAATATTTGACACAACTCTAACAAACTCCACCTTGGCGAATATTCTCCATCACCTTAAATTCGTCAATGCGTCAAACTTCCATGTACATTGAATTTGAGTTTATCCCATGAGTACCACTGCTACTCCAAAGACTTCATATGACTCCATCTGCAACTTGTAGTCCCTTTTTTTCTTGACCAGAGTCAACACTCGAACGAAATTAAGTTCCATATTACTCTAGTTTGCGCTCCCAACTTCCAGAGTATCCGTCCAACGCCATCACACATTAATCACTGACCTGCGTGAAAGTGAACAACTCACATATTAGATGTCACACATAAGAGTTACCTGAACTCAACATCACCGCTCCTTTTTTGACAGCCTGTCTGAAACTCGAAGGAATTTTACCATTGCTTGTAGTCATCCCGAGTCAAATTCGCAGTTGTCTCACCACATGTATGACCACCAGAGCCCTGGCCCATCTCCATGTCCCACGCGTACCGCACGCCTCGCCGCTATTACTGCGTCGAACCTCCGCTGTCCCGGTCGAGTTTCAAGGGTCGCGAAACCACACCACTCAAGCCCACTACATAGTACCATCGATCATCATCGACCGATGACGAGTTTCACGCTTCCATCAGACCACTGGGCTCCAGTCCGAACTGCGTGCCACTCGCTTTTCCCCCTTGCTGAATAGGCTTTGATTCCCTGGATCATTACATCGCATCCCCTCAATTCAGCTCCACCTTCAACATGACTCCATGGTAGATGATCAGTCCACCCCGCGCCCTGTCGACTTCAAGCTCTCATGTGCACCGTCTTGAATCGATCCTGCGCCATAGTCTTGTCGAAGCCACACAAGCCTCGGGCATGTGCCGCGTGTTTCCACGCACCAGAAGTCGGTCACCATCAGCATTACGCTCCTATGTCGTCGTCGCCGATCCCACCACCGTTTTCTGTACCAACCGACATCCAAGTCGATCCATCAGACTGTCTAGTCCGACCCAGCCGAATTTGTTCGACTGTAACGACACGCTTCAAGGCTCCCAAATCGTCTTTCGCAAATTTCCATCCATCACATCACAACTCCATCCTAGCTGAATTGACTTCCCGCAACGCCTTCAATCATCACTGTCGTGCCAACAAATTTTCACACTTGTCTGCCATAACCCAAGATTTCCAGTCTCGTTGAACATTTTCACCTCAAACCTAGTATCCGTTGACGCCATGGTTCTTTGTATGACTGACGCTATGAAAAAATAACTAAGATTCTTACCACGATGCACAAGTACACAGAGCGTGCATAGTAGCAAATCCAACCAAAAAATGGCCTTCACGTGGTGTCTCTTGGCTCAATCTCCAATGCTGGCTAGTTGCTTCCAAAGCTTCCTGATGGACGCGTAAGTATCAACGGAATTACTGCTTGCCGATTCGATCTGGCTGCCTTGCGTGGCACGTGAGGACTCGGTCCTCTTTTTTTTTCTCAAAACAAATCTTCGGTCTCTGCTCTTGCTGTACGCGACCGTATCCAGCACGATCCACCTCTTCCGTGTCTCGCCGCCCGCAGCCTTGCGGCTTCCGCCAGCTAGGCCGGTGCCCAGCACGCGCCTTTGGGCCTCCGTATACAGCGCCCGTGGATCGATCGATCGACCTGCTGCCTCCCTGCCCTGCGCGACGCGTCGCCGCTCCTGTACGCTCGCCCTATCAATCCAAGATCGTCGCACGTCAAGTCGTCTGCTGCTGACACATAATCACACGTGCTTCCCGCTGATCTGTTTTTTCCGTTTACTTTCAACACGAACAGAACTCGGTCGCTCCATCGATCTTTTCCAGTCATGGGCCTCGACCGCCGACCGATTCGACGAATTCTGCCCCACCTCTAATCAACGATCCGCTGCCTTCAAAACAACCTAGCTCATGATACTATTTGTTAGAATAAATCCGAGACATACCGTCAATCATCCGAGGACCAAACAATCACACGAGCATCACACCGAGATTTGTTAACGAGGTTCACCGATATGGCTACATCCCCGGGGCCTGACTATGGGGGCTCCTCCCCATGACACCGCTACAATACCGCACCCGGTCGCCCTGGACACCGGCACATGCCGCCGGCTTCCCCTGCGTTCCGGTGCTATTATGTTGGCATAGGTTACATCGTGTGTCTACCCCCGCTATATATGAGAGGCCTAGGATACAAGTGTCCTATTAGGACACGACTCCATATCCTATCTAAACACAATACTACTCAGAGTCCAACTGTAACCTACCTTGTACACAATATTCGACACAACTCTAACATATACAAAACGGGATATGCACTGTATTTGCACGCCTAAGCCAAGTTTTTGCACCCATTTGATGTACACCGCAACTTCTAGCACCAAAGTGACCATTTATATCAAGTTCTAGTATCACCGGTGTAATGACTCAAATAAAAGACCAAATCAAAGATGAAGGCAAGGAAGTAAAGAAGCTCAAGCCTATGAAGAGAAGCCTTCATAAAGTCGAAGGAATCCCATGGGTGGCAAACTTTCTGCAGCCCAATGGGAGCACGACTCATGGACTAAAGATAGTTTTACCCTCTCACCTCCTCATCTTAAGGGTAGCTTTGTTCATTTGTCAATCACACCTAGGTTATAAATAGCCCCAATGAGCTTGTAACACACTCACTCCCACTTGAATAAACTCAAGAGAAGAGTCATTCCCTCTCCCTCTCCTCAGAACCAAGGTTTGAAAGGGGGTTAGGTTTCGGTCCAAGGCATGTTGTAAGGCTTGGACCGTCAGGAGTCGTGGGGCTTCAGCAGCGGGAACGTTCTGAACCACAGTATGTCAAGCCCTTTTCCCGAGGACTCATATGACATAGGTCATGTTCCCACAAGGCGACTGCAACTATTCAAAAAACATTGTTGTGTTACTTTGTTGATGTACAATTACCTTCGTTATAAGGCCGCCACACGCTGCTACTTACATTTCACTAACCCTGCTACAAAGGATACCCCTAGTCAAAAGTTGTTTTCATAACAACAACATGCTGTAAGTAACATGAGCAAAGCCATACCATATGTACAAAGTTAGAAATATATTGCAAAGTGCCACATCTAGCCTCTGCACAACGTGGGAGGACAACCTTTACTTTCTCAGACTTGCTCTATAGCTCCACATACAATCAGCAAGTATGTACAATTCAATGCTGTTAATCACATCTCAATGTAGTATTCACCAACATCAAAACTACAAGTTGGCGATCCATTTTAGTTTAGCGCAGTTCCTTAAAAGAAAGGCCCATATATTTCAGCTCACAAGCAGTTTGTCTCCCAGCTCTTTGCGGTAGAAGTGAATGAGGCCAGCGCTGTCGATTGTCTGCAGCTTATCCTTCAGTATCTTCGTGTAGTGGTCATCCCTGTCCTCCAAGCTCCTCATCAATTCAACCTGATAAGCCAGAAACACTTCGAATATATCAGAAGCTGTGTGCCCAGAAGGGCGACTTTGAGAATGCGGCTGTGTTAGGATAACTTGTCGCGGATGTATAACTTGCACCCACCTGTCTCTGGAACGACTCGAATTCATCGAAGCTCAGGGAACCATCGCTGTTTGCATCAAGGAGATGCATGAGCGCCATCGCATCCTCGCCCTCGGCACCAAGATCTTCCATCACCTCCGTGAGCTCCTCGATGCTGATCCTCCCATCACCATTTTTGTCTATAAGGCAGAAAGCCTGGTTCTTGCATTCACCTCCTCGATGATCACTGGCTGGGAGGTCTCGAAGGCGATGAGCTGCTAGTTCTGCCGCAGCCAACATAATAGCCTTGAGTCTTTTAGCCTGGAGAATATTCAAGGAATGCTGATTCTTAGTCATGCCCCCAAAATAATCTTTCAGTTCAGTCTCAGAAAAGGTATAAGAATGCTAATTTCAAGATAAAACGATGTCATGATGAAGTCAGCAGATTAGGAACATAAACCAAACTAGGTCACTACCATCTCAGCTGTGAGCTCTGAACTAACTGTTATAACCCAGTGATAATTTCAGTAAGAAGCCTCACATGCTGGATGAAATTTAGGCGTATCTTGTAGCAAGCAGCATTTTACATAACTTATGTCTGTACATGTTTTGGCCCTTGGTTCGATAAAACAACTTACCTACTATGTTTTGAAAGATACCCGAGTGCCTTGATAAATCCAGACGATTCAATGTACTTCAAAGGAAGAAAGAGAGTTGGAATTAAGTAGATGGCTCACCTCTCCGGGATCCGTAAGACCACCCTTGTAGAGAGAGTGAGACGCTTCTCCACCAATAGCAATTCTGTGCATCTCCTTGGTGCGTATTTGTATCTCCATTAGTGGCCTCGTCTTCCCAGGTTCACTTACATCGATTGCCACATGCAGGCTCTGATAGCCATTTCTTTTTGGCTGTGTCACATAGTCCTTTGTCCTACCTGGCACTTCCTTCAACAGAGCTCGAATGATTTCGTGTGTCCTGTGACAGGCCCTGGGGCCCCAATCAGTTGAGCCACCATCACATCGAGGGTCCAAGATTATCCGTAAACCAAGTATGTCATTTACTTCTTCTGGTTTCCGACCATCTTTTACTAGCTTCTTCATAGTACTGAAGCGGCTTTTGTACCGCCCTTCAATTGAGATGTCCTGCACAATCTCGGTTAGCTCATCATCAGATTTCAGTGCCTGAAGCAACTGCGCCTTGTAGGCATTTATCAAGAGCTTGCACTCGGCTTCTCGGTTCCTCAACCATTGATCGACATGGTCATAGGAATGAGGAAACAAGTACCTAAATGAAAGATCTTCCAACTCTAGCGACAGATTACCAGCCCCGACAGCATGAGCAAGTGGAGCATATATCTTCATTACTTCAAGAGATTTTACTCGCTGAAGATGCTTGGGGAGGTACTGAAGGTGTCTCATCGTATCGAGCTTCAGAGAAAGCTCCAAGATTACTGCCCGGATGTCATAGTACGAAAGGAAAAACTTTCTCAATGAGCTCGCACTTTCATCATCCAATACGTCGACCTTTGAAGGAGCAACCTTAAGCCTTAAGCTCTCGTGCAGTAAATCAGCTATGCCAGTCCCAATTTGAGCTTCTACATCGCTCATGCTTATAGTCCCTGCATCAAGCGCTTTCCTCAATATGCCGGCTGAAATAACTTCCGCATCCATCTGTCGTCATGCATACAACAAGAATTCAAAATCCCTGTTAACATGAGAGCTTAAGAGTGGATAAATAAGCCCAATGATGCTTAACCGCGTTATCATACAAAGCAGTGCAAATATCTTATGAATCACCATAACCTTGCAGGGAAATGGAGCGATTAGAAATTGGTCAAAGAGCCTAATCGTAAACATGGGTTAACTTGTGATGGTTTTTGACGATTTACTCGTCCAAGAAAGGCTCTGCCCATCAATACTGTCAGATTATATTGCCTTCAACTTATGGTATAAACGAGAAATTCAATGGAAAGTATGAACCAAAGAGTAGCGATCAGTGACATGAAACTAAATAATCATATTTAAGCCTGAGCTTAATAGTTTGTGTAACTGAAGTGTGACTGTGAAACGAGGAATGCTGAACTTACGCATTTAACAGAATTCGGCATATTGAGCTACTCATCGTTTACTTAATTGATGCAATTCTTGTTCATGCGAACTTGATCCAGGAACCCACAGGTAACAGGCCAAAAATTATTAAATTCTACCTGTTCATGCGAACACGAAAACCCACCCCCAGTCTCCAAAATCGAACGATATAATCCTATTTACGCAAACGGAACAGGGGAGGAGGCTCTGGGTCAGCACCTGGAGGTCGGCTAAGGTCGCGGCCACCGCGAGGGCTCGCGTGAGGGCCTGGCCGCCGTCGCCGTCGCGGAGGGCGGGGAGGGCCAGCTTGAGCGCGCGGAAGAGCAGGCGCGACGAGGAGGTGGTCGCCAGGCCCTCTCCCATCCTACCCGTGAGCTCGTTGAACACGCCCACAAGCTCCGCCACCAGCCGCCCTCCTCCCTCCGGCGGCGGCGTCGCCGGGGCCGATAGCGACGAGGAGGAGGAGGTGGACGGCGTGGATGGGGAAGAAAATGCAACGGAGGCAGGGAGACGCAGTCGGTGCAGGCGACGCGGGTTGGGGCGTGAGCGCAGGCCTGGGTGGTGGCGGTGCTGGTGGCGGCCGGCGGGGACGGCCGCGGCGGTGGTGGCTGCCGTCGCCATGGGTGGGGCCCGCTCCGGGGATGGATTGCAGGCGACGTGGCACTGTGGCAGCCGCTGTGCGGATATGTGATGTGGTGATTGTGATGAGGTGGCGACTGGCTCGCGCCTTGCCACGTAGGATTTGCCATCTCCGCGCGGGAAGAGACGGGGTTTTGATCGGAAAACTGAGTTTCTCCGGAAGTCCTTCGTTCAATACGCATAGACATGCGTATCAATAAAAAAAGCAAATGTTAGCATTTGTGAGCGAACGTCTACATTTGTCATATGAAATTAGATAAAATTGTAATGTTGTTGTGTAAGATTTGCCATGTCTAAAATGAAAATGGCCACGTGATGCAAAAGGTTATGAGTAAACTTGTCACGGTGCAATGCGTTCGATCTGGACTCGACATATTTAAGGGCGTCAGACTTTCAGTGTTAAAGTTTTGACATAAAATGTATACTTAGATTCATTAAAAAAAACTGTGAAAATATAATACATACATCTTTCCACGGTGATTAATGGTAGTCAGCCGTACGACTGTTCTCTCAAATACACCAAATCGTTCTTTCCACCCTCATCGTCACTTTTTCTTTAGTTTTCGCGCCAGTCGGTACTCAGCACGCCATGGTCGGTCCAATTTCTGGGCTGCTGCTCCAGATGCTGAGCTGCATGCCCTCTCGCTAGTCGGGTTGAAAATTGTGAAACACCACACGAATCGAGAGAAAGCATGTATAAGAGGCCTGCAATGTTCATCCTCTCATTAATCTTGCAGCACGTTTCAATCGTCTTCCAGCATCCGACCTAAAACCATCGGCGACACCATAATGACGGGATGAAGCTCGTCGCTCGTCACACCGTAACTGTACATTGTACGTGCAGCGATGTTACTTGCCTCTTCTTTCCAGACAGTTCCTTATATATGTTGCGAACCATCGTCCTTCTTTCTACCATTTGTCTCGCCTTCGATCTCTTGTCGTTCGACAACCAGCTCCCAAACAACACCGAGATAATCCTCTCACTTGTGTTCGTGGGCATGCGTGTGTCGAGATGAGGTGCTTTTGTTTGGCGGGCGACCCCAATGACAACACTGATTATTTGGTCTTTTTTTATCACGCCAAATATGTGATTGATTGATTCACCTGGTTATTTGGGTTGCTGTCTGCTGGCTGTTTTTTCTCTGGATATACTGTTCTTGGAGAGGTTAAAATTGTGGCAAAATCTGTAGGTTTGAGGAGAGAGGAATCCTTGGAGCTCCATGAGGAAACTTTGAGTCAATAAGAGTTGCCGCATGCTCGTTGCACGACTTCTTGGCATGTATGGAGGGAACCACCCCGTGATTAAAGGCATCTCCAATGCCGTGCCGCAAAACGCCTGCAAACGTTTGGATTGGCGCGTGTGGACCATTTTTGCCATCCAACACGGTGCCGCATACATCAATGGACTCGTAAACCGGAATCAAAGTTGGGAGAGGTTTGCGGGAGTTCAAACCTCCGCCAAGTAGGACTCTGACAACCCCGGCTCACCCAAAATCCCACCCGTAGCCTGTGCATTTGGCCACATCTGCATTGTTTCCGTGCCAAACCCCGTGCATTCCCATCCTCTCTAGCCGATCGACGCCTCCCTCCAGCCTGTTCCCACCCTTTTGTAGGATCAGGAATTGACTAGATGGGTGGGAGAGGGGTGAATAGGATATTTAAAAATTCTTCATTAAGGGTTTCTTTCAAACAAGCAAATGAAAAACTATTCTAAGACGGAAACTTAATGGAGATAAAACTGAGAAAATGAACGACTTAGAGGGAAAGCTAAAACGGGCTACTAAGAGATATCTATCCGAACATAAGTGAGAAGAATAACTAAGTAGCACTAGAGGGATAACATGCGGTATATGCATACTATATTAAGTACTGTGTGAGAGAATACAAACAGAAACATTGTGAACTAAGATAGAGGGAAATGCTATTTAGTTTCAAAGAAATGATCAAAGTGAACAATCACAGAGAGGAATAACCCAACAGATAGAAATACTGAAATTAAATCAAGTAGAGAGGAAATCAGTGGTGCTTGATGGCGACAAGTGATTTTTTCTATCAGTTCACACTTCTGCCAAAGTGGCACATCTGGTTGGAGAGACTTGTGATTGAACACATGAACAAATCTCTTTCATCCTATTCTCCTCAACATGAAGAACCTCGAACTTTAGTTGATTTACTCTCGACACATTCTTGAAGGTAAACTCCAAACCTTCACAAACTTTGTCCCTGGTAAACCACAATTACTCTTGGTTGCTCGGACCGACGCCTAACCGTCTAGTGAGTGTGCAGCTCACAACAATAATAGGCACAAGCTTCGTATAGACCTGTTTCTTCGCGATGCTCAATCACTTAACTAAATGTGGGCTCTGGGGTTTTCTCTTGGTGAAATATGACTATAGAGTGGTTCGGACAAACTCTTGTCAGATCAAATGGACCAGCCAAACGGTGAAGGTTGGGGGTGGGATGACTATTTATAGCCGGAGTAGTTCCAAGGTGCAAAATGACCAATTGGGGCCCGCCTCATGCAATGGTCATCTAACATTTGTCCAACAGTCGAATTTCAAATTCACGCGATAACTTTACTTAAGGAATAAGTTAAGCTGACTCTACCGCATGTGATTTTCTCTCAACATCCAGAAGAACTTCGTCTGTGACTTAGAGGGAAAACACAACACCATGTAGGATTTTGACGACTTTGCCATGTAGGATTAGTTGAGACCCTAGATATTATTCGCTATTCTCACCATGAAAACAAAATTAACTTCATTCAATGGAGTACATATGTAGAGTGCCAAAGTATTTGGTACAAATAATTCTTCATCACATTTGTTTTGATGTTTTGGCCACTTTTGCCTCCTCTTCTCCTTCACATCCTCATATTTCGTATGCAACTTTCCAACCCGTCTTCGGTGACTATCATCGCGAAATTCATGTTCAATCTGTACCACATGTCCACATCCGAACACTTTATATCAGTGTTGTCACACCCAGTTAAAAGAATAGGTTTAGGGTTTCCCGTGGGGCAAAGCCTCTCCACGTCCTTCTATATATAATGATCATCACATACAAGTTACATACGTACAAATACGTGTACATGCCACGCTAGACCTATTTAACACTCCCCCTCAATCTGAACTTCTACTCTGTTCAAGGTTTAGATTGGTACTAAAACAGTTTAGCATCCGTCGAGTGGTTGGTTTGGTGAACACATCGGCCAGCTGATCATTTGAAGAAATGAACCTGACCTCAAGAGCTCCAGAGGCAACATGCTCATGCACAAAATGGAAATCGATCTCAATGTGCTTGGTGCGTGCATGGAAAACTGGGTTGGCAGTCAGGTATGTGGCTCCTAAATTATCACACCATAGAACGGGGACACGCTGCCGAGAAACACCAAGCTCATTGAGTAGTGACTCTAACCAAATGGCTTCAGCAGCTCCATTTGCCAACGCTTTGTACTCAGCCTCCGTACTGGATCGTGACACTATCGGCTGTTTCTTAAAACTCCAGGAAATGAGGTTCGGTCCAACAAAGATGGCAAAGCCTCCTGTGGATCAGCGGTCGTCAGGGCACCCTGCCCAATCTGCATCAATAAAAATACTAATGCTAGTGGAGACAACTTTATGAAACTTCAGTCCTGTGTGCAATGTTCCTTTGACATAGCGCAGAATACGCTTAACTGCTTCCCAATGAACATCAGTGGGCTGTGAAAGGAACTGTCATACCTCCTCCACTACAAACGAAATATCCGGATGAGTGAGTGTCAGATACTACAGTCCACCAATGACACTACGGTATCGGAAAGAATCTGCAACACTAAGGGGTTGACCAGACACTCGTGCAAGCTGATCCGAAGTAGACAACGGTGTGGAAGTGGGCTTACAATTCTCCATACTCACACGTTGTAAAAGATCCAAAGCATACTTCCGTTGAGTCAATGTCAGCCCCCCTGAAGTGTATGCCGCTTCCAAACCGAGAAAATACTCCAACGACCCAAGGTTCTTGATAGGAAAACTGGCCGCAAGGGAGTGAACAAGGCCATCAACAACTCTCTGAGAGGATCCGGCAATGACAATATCATCCACATAGACAAGCATATAGATCTGAACATCACGGTGGAGAAAGAAAAACAAAGACGTGTCTGCTTTGGAGGAGTGAAAACCCAGTTCAAGAAGACGTGCACTGAGCCAAGCATACCACGCACGAGGAGACTGTTTGAGACCATAGAGAGCCCACTGCAGCTTGCACACATGTGAGGGATACCGAGCGTCCTCAAAACCAGGCTGCTGCTGCATATAAACATCCTTAGACAGGTAACCATGGAGAAAAGCATTACCGACATCAATCTGCCGAAGGCTCCATCCGCGAGACACAACAAGAGCGAGAACCAGTCGAATGGTGGCCGGTTTGACAACCGGACTGAACGTGTCACCATAGTCAATGCCAAGCTGCTGGGTGAAACCACGAGCTACCGGTCGTGCCTTATATTTGTCAACAGTACCATCCTGTCAATGCTTGGTCTTGAAGATCCACTTACTCCCAACAACGTTAACCCTGGGCGGACGAGGCACAAGGACCCATGTGTTGGTGCGATGAAGGGTAGCAAGCTCATCAAGCATCGCTGCACTCCAGGCAGTCTCACGGAGAGCATCACGATGAGAGAGGGGCATCGCATGAAACGCGCGCTGGCGAGGGTCATAGCGCACGGTCCCGTTAGTCGAAACAAGCGCACGCCGGGTGTGATCACGGGTGCGCGTGACCATAGTGTGACTGGGAACAGCCGGGGGCATCGCGATCGAGGAAGCAGGAGTACCCTCAACAGAAGGCGATGCGGGTTGTTCGACTGGCGTCAACGAAGCAGCTGGCGTGGACGGAGCATCATCCGCCCGCACCTGGGTGGAGGATGGGCCAGCATCGGCCTGCACCTGGGCGGAGGATGGGATGGGCGAGGCGGCCCAGAGGCGTGAGGCGAGGGCGCCAAGAGGCCGGGCGAGCGTGTCACAGGAGATGTGCATGCGCCATGCACGTCGATCACGTCGTTGGTCACGTGGGGCGGAGAGGCAGCACGCGTGACCTGAGGTTCCTGCACAACGGGAAAACTGCCTGAAACATGCGAGTGAGTAGACAAATAGGACATGTCATATTTGCGCAAATTGTCACATGTAGCCGGTTCATTGGAAGGAAAAGAGAGAACATAAGCCAATGTGGAGACATCTACGGTGACACCCGGAGTGGAGTAAGGAAAAACGGACTCGTCAAAGACGATGTCACGATATATATATACACACACACACACACGCCCCGTGGAGCGATCCAAGCACTTATACCCCTTATGCATCTGGCTGTACCCTAAGAACACGCACATGGTGGAGCGGTAAGCTAACTTGTGTGCGTTATATTTGCGCAAACTAGGCCAGCAGGCACAACCAAACGTGCGAAGGAAATTATAATCAGGTTGTACCTTGAGAGGATGATACATGGGTGTATCTTGTTGGAGAACATGTGTGGGCATGCGATTAATGAGATAACACGCAGCAAGGAACGCCTCATCCCAGAAACGCAATGGGAGAGAAGAGTGAGCCAGCAAGGCAAGACCTGTTTCTACAAGATGACAATGTTTGCGTTCAGCAACCCCGTTCTGCTGAGATGTATGTGGGCAGGACACACGGTGAGAAATCCTAGTGCGCTGAAAATAACGGTGCAATTTGTGATACTCGCCACCCCAGTCCGACTGAACGGCTATGATTTTAGTGTGAAGAAGACGCTCAACATGAGCCTGAAAGGCATAAAACACTTGCTCAACATCATACTTGTGCTTGAGGAGATATATCCAACAAAAATGAGAGTAATCATCGACAAAGCTAACATAATACTTATAACCTCCAGAAGAGGCAATAGCAGGCCCCCACACATTAGAATGAATCAACTCAAGAGGCATTGTGGAGACACGATGAGATAAATTATATGGCAATTGTCGACTCTTAGCACGCTGACAAGCATCACAAACTGAAGTCTGACTTTCAGAAGAACACACTAAATCATTATTTTGGACAATGTTTCGAATGACATTATTGGAGGGGTGACCGAGACGCTGATGCCACCGGGACGGGGTGATCTTGACGTCGAGAGACGCTTGGCGAGCGGAGGAAGACGATGCACGACTAAGCGGGATGGGGTAGAGGCCGCCATAACTTCTACCGTGAAGAAGAATTTTCTTCATGAACTGCTACCTCTTGAGCACTGCGTTGGTTTTCCCTTGATGAGGAAAAGGTGATGCAGCAAAGTAGCATAAGTATTTCCCTCAGTTTTTGAGAATCAAGGTATCAATCTAGTAGGAGATCACGCTCAAGTCCCATGCACCTACACAAACAAATAAGAACCTCACAACCAACACGATAAAGGGGTTGTCAAGCCCTTCACGGTCACTTACGAGAGTGAGATCTGATAGATATGATAAGATAATATTTTTTGTTATTTTTATGATAAAGAGAAATAAGGATGCAAAGTAAAACAAACGGAAAAAGAAATAACTAAGTGTTGGAAGATTAATATGATGAAAGATAGACCCGGGGGCCATAGGTTTCACTAGTGGCTTCTCTCAAGAGCATAAGTATTACAGTGGGTAAACGAATTACTATCGAGCAATTGATAGAATTGAGCATAGTTATGAGAATATCTAGGTATGATCATGTATATATGCATCACGTCCGAGACAAGTAGAACGAAACGATTCCGCATCTACTACTATTACTCCACACATCGACCGCTACCCAGCATGCATCTAGAGTATTAAGTTCATAAGAACAGAGTAATGCTTTAAGGAAGATGACATGATGTAGAGGGATAAACTCATGCAATATGATATAAACCCCATCTTTTTATCCTCGATGGCAACAATACAATACGTGCCTCGCTGCCCCTGCTGTCACTGGGAAAGGACACCGCAAGATTGAACCCAAAGCTAAGCACTTCTCCCATTGCAAGAAAGATCATTCTAGTAGGACAAACCAAACTGATAATTCGAAGAGACTTGCAAAGGTAAACCAATTATACATAAAAGAATTCAGAGGAGAATCAAATATTGTTCATAGATAATCTGGATCATAAACCCACTATTCATCAGATCTCGACAAACACACTGCAAAATAAGATTACATCGAATAGATCTCCAAGAAGATCGAGGAGAACTTTGTATTGAGATCCAAAGAGAGAGAAGAAGCCATCTAGCTAATAACTATGGACCCGTAGGTCTGAAGTAAACTACTCAGACATCACTAGAGAGGCCATGGAGTTGATGTAGAGGCCCTCCGTGATCAATTCCCCCTCCGACGGAGCTCCGAAAAAGGCCCCGAGATGGGATCTCTCGAGTACAGAAGGTTGCGGCGGTGGAATTAGGTTTTCATGGTGCTCCCAGATGTTTGGGGGGTACGTGGATATATATAGGAGGAAGAAGTACATCGGTGGAGCAACGGAGGGCCCACGAGGGTTAAGGGCATGCCCAGGGGGGTAGGCATGCCCCCTGCCTCGTGCCTTCCTCCCTTGTTTCTTAACGGCCACTCCAAGTCTCCTGGATCACGTTTGTTGAGAAAATCACGTTCCCGAAGGTTTCATTCCGTTTGGACTCCGTTTGATATTCCTTTTCTTCAAAACCCTAAAATAGGCAAAAAACAGCAATTTGGGCTGGGCCTCCGGTTAGTAGGTCAGTCCAAAAAATGATATATAAGTGTAAAATAAATCCCATTAACATCCAAAATAGATAATATAATAGCATGGAGCAATCAAAAATTATAGATACGTTGGACACGTATCAAGCATCCCCAAGCTTAATTCGTGCTCGTCCTCGAGTAAGTAAATGATAAAAGAAGAATTTTTAATGTGGAATGCTTTCTAACATATTTCTTAATGTAATTTTTCTTTATTGTGGCATGAATGTTCAGATCCGAAAGATTCAAGATAAAAATTTAATATTGACATAAAAATAATAATACTTCAAGCATACTAACTAAGCAATCATGTCTTTTCAAAATAACATGGCCAAAGAAAGTTATCCCTAGAAAATCATATAGTGTGGCTATGCTCTATCTTAACCACACAAAATATTTAAATCTTGCACAACCCTGATGACAAGCCGAGCAATTGTTTCATACTTTTGATGTTCTCAAACTTTTTCAATCTTCACGCAATATATGAGCGTGAGCCATAGATATAGCACTATGGTGGAATAGAATGGTGGTTGTGGAGAAGACAAAAAGGAGAAGATAGTCTCACATCAACTAGGCATATCAACGAGCTATGGAGATGCCCATTAATAGATATCAATGTGAGTGAGTAGGGATTGCCATGCAACGGATGCACTAGAGCTATAAGTATATGAAAGCTCAACAAAAGAAACTAAGTGGTGTGCATCCAACTTGCTTGCTCACGAAGACCTAGGGCACTTTGAGGAAGCCCATCATTGGAATATACAAGCCAAGTTCTATAATGAAAAATTCCCACTAGTATATGAAAGTGATATCATAGGAGACTCTCTATATGAAGAACATGGTGCTACTTTGAAGCACAAGTGTGGAAAAAGGATAGTAACATTGTCCCTTCTCTCATTTTCTCTCATTTTCTGGGGCCTTCCTTTTTTACGGCCTTTCTCTTTTCTCTTTTTCTATTTTTTTTTCATCCAGAGTCTCATCCCGACTTGTGGGGGAATCATAGTCTCCATAATCCTTTCCTCACTTGGGACAATGCTCTAATAATGATGATCATCACGCTTTATTTACTTACAACTCAAGAACTACAACTCAATACTTAGAACAAAATATGACTCTATATGAATGCCTCCGGCAGTGTACCGGGATGTGCAATGATGCATGAGTGACATGTATGAAAGAGTTATGAACGGTGGATTTTCCACAAATACGATGTCAACTACATGATCATGCAAGCAATATGACAATGATGAAGCGTGTCATAATAATGGAACGGTGGAAAGTTGCATGGCAATATATCTCGGAATGACTATGGAAATGCCATAATAGGTAGGTATGGTGGCTGTTTTGAGGAAGGTATATGGTGGGTTTATGGTACCGGCGAAAGTTGCGCAATACTAGAGAGGCTAGGAATGGTGGAAGGGTGAGACTGCGTATAATCCATGGACTCAACATTAGTCATAAAGAACTCACATAATTATTGCAAAAATCTATTAGTTATCGAAACAAAGTATTACACGCATGCTTCTAGGGGGATAGATTGGTAGGAAAAGACCATCGCTCGTCCCCGACAGCCACTCATAAGGAAGACAATCAATAAATAAATCATGCTCCGACTTCATCACATAATGGTTCACCATATATGCATGCTACGGGAATCACAAACTTCAACACAAGTATTTCTCAAATTCACAACTACTCAACTAGCATGACTCTAATATCACCATCTCCATATCTCAAAACAATTATCAAGTATCAAACTTCTCATAGTATTCAATGCACTTATATGAAAGTTTTTATTATTGGCATGTTGTTCTAAAGGACTCTCAAAATAATATAAGTGAAGCATTAGAGAACAATAGTTTCTATAAAACAAATCCACCACCGTGCTCTAAAAGATATAAGTGAAGCACTAGAGCAAAAACTATATAGCTCAAAAGATATAAGTGAATCACATAGAGTATTCTAATAAATTTCAAATCATGTGAGTCTCTCTCAAAAGGTGTGTACAGCAAGGATGATTGTGGTAAACTAAAAATCAAAGACTCAAATTATACAAGACACTCCAAGCAAAACACATATCATGTGGTGAATAAAATATAGCTCCAAGTAAAGTTACTGATAGACGAAGACGAAAGAGGGGATGCCTTCCGGGGCATCCCCAAGCTTAGGCTTTTTGGTGTCCTTGAATTTTACCTTGGGGTGCAATGGGCATCCCTAAGCTTAGGTTCTTGCCACTCTTTGTTCCATAATCCATCAAATCTTTACCCAAAACTTGAAAACTTCGCAACACAAAACTCAAAATAGAAAATCTCGTGAGCTCCGTTAGCGAAAGAAAACAAAACACTACTTCAAGGTACTGTAATGAACTCATTCTTTATTTATATTGGTGTTATACCTACTGTATTCCAACTTCTCTATGGTTTATAAACTCTTTTACTAGCCATAGATTCATCAAAATAAGCAAACAACACAAGAAAAACAGAATCTGTTAAAAACAGAACAGTCTGTAGTAATCTGTAGCTAACGCAAGTTCTGGAACCACAAAATTTCTAAAATAAATTTCTGGACATGAGTAATTTATCTATTAATCATCTTCAAAAAGAATTAACTAAATATCACCTTCCAAATAAAAATGGCAGCAATTCTCTTGAGCGCTAAAGTTTCTGTTTTCTACAGCAAGATCAAAAAGGCTTTCCCCAAGTCTTCCCAACGGTTCTACTTGGCACAAACACTAATTAAACACAAAAAACACAACCAAAACAGAGGCTAGATAAATTATTTATTACTAAACAGGAGTAAAAAGAAGGAATAAAAATAAATTTGGGTTGCCTCCCAACAAGCGCTATCGTTTAACGCCCCTATCTAGGCATAAAAGCGAAGATAGATCTAGGTATTGCCATAATAATAGGATAAATCAAGAAAACTCATTTCATATTCTCTATGTTCAGCAGCAAGTTTTCTTCGAGGCAAGCAAAAGTAATCAAAAGGTCTAAATTTAATGGGACAGAAGTCCCCAAGATCAATTTTGGGAGGTATAGGTTCTTCCTTTGGCCCTTCATATTGCACAACCAATTCATCATTATAAGCATTCTTTTGACAAAACTTCGTGAGCCTATACTCGAGAGAATATCCTAGCTCATTATTTCGAATAGCAAAATCATTATTAAGTTCGGAAATTCTATCAACTAGGACATTGGCAGGGACCTTTTTTCTAAGGTTCTCATTAAAAGCAACATAGTCTAAAGATTGAAAACACATTGTTTCCTCTTGATCAAAGAGGATTGCTTCTATGGGAGGACGGCCAGCGTCCATCCTATAGTGCGCAAAGATTTCTTTGGCCTCTTTTATTATAAATATGAACTCATGAGCCAAAAAGATAGTAGCGGCACGCTTAACAGAAGAATGCTCAATATTAGAAAATTCTAGGAAAATCCTTTATATGCAAGGATGGATGTGCATAAATTGCCTTTCAAGTTCAACTACAAGCATGGCGATAGCGTCCGCAAGACTATAGTTTTATGAATAATAGAACTACCCATAGAAGGCAAAGCACCGACACAAGTAAAGAAATCTTGGATAATTCCCTTCCCAATAATATTACTGCTACCAATCCCAAACTTTTTAGTGTGTAAAATAGTAGGATTTTCAGGAGGGTCATCAAAAGCATCAAAATTTCCCATATTGTTATCCTTATCAACGATAACCTCCCCAGTTTCAAACATGATGGCAATAGATTGCAAAAAGAACAAGCACACATAAGGTAGGAAGGAAAAAGAGGCGGATGGAAAGAGAGGGTGAATAAAACGGTAAGGGTGAAGTGGGGGAGAGTAAAACGAGAGGCAAATGGCAAATAATGTAATGCAAGGGATAAGAGTTTGTGATGGGTACTTGATATGTTTTGACTTGGTAACGACGCCAGAAATGACTCGTTGTGGGAGTCAAATCTTGACTTGACTTGGCGCGAATCTCCCTGGCAATGGCGCCAGAAATCCTTCTTGCTACCTCTTGAGCACTGTGTTGGTTTTCCCTTGAAGAGGAAAGGGTGATGCAGCAAAGTAGCGTAAGTATTTCCCTCAGTTTTTGAGAACCAAGGTATCAATCCAGTAGGAGATCACGCTCAGGTCCCACGCACCTACACAAACAAATAAGAACCTCACAACCAATGCAATAAAGGGGTTGTCAAGCCCTTCTCGGTCAGTTATGAGAGTGAGATCTGATAGATATGATAAGATAATATTTTTGGTATTTTTATGATAAATAGAAATAAAGATGCAAAGTAAAATAAATGGCAAAGGAAATAACTAAGTATTGGAAGATTAATATGATGGAAGATAGACCCGGGGGCCATAGGTTTCACTAGTGGCTTCTCTCAAGAGTATAAGTACTACGGTGGGTAAACGAATTACTGTCGAGCAATTGATAGAAAAACGAATAATTATGAGAATATCTATGTATGATCATGTATATAGGCATCATGTCTGAGACAAGTAGACAAAAACGATTCTGCATCTACTACTATTACTCCACACATCGACCGCTATCCAACATGCATCTAGAGTATTAAGTTCATAAGAACGGAGTAATGCTTTAAGGAAGATGACATGATGTAGATGGATAAACTCATGCAATATGATATAAACCCCATCTTTTTATCCTCGATGGCAACAATACAATACGTGTCGGTTCCCTTTCTGTCACTGGGATCGAACACCGCAAGATTGAACCCAAAGCTAAGCACTTCTCCCATTGCAAGATGGATCAATCTAGTAGGCCAAACCAAACTGATAATTCAAAGAGACTTGCAAAGATAAACCAATCATACATAAAAGAATTCAGAGGAGAATCAAATATTGTTCATAGTTATCTGGATCATAAACCCACAATTCATCGGATCTCGACAAACACACCGCAAAAGAAGATTACATCGAATAGATCTCCAAGAAGATCGAGGAGAACTTTGTATTGAGATCCAAAGAGAGAGAAGAAGCCATCTAGCTAATAACTATGGACCCGTAGGTCTGAAGTAAACTACTCACGCATCACCGGAGAGGCCATGGAGTTGATGCAGAGGCCCTCCGTGATCAATGCCCCCTCCGGCGGAGCTCTAGAAAAGGCTCCGAGATGGGATCTCTCGAGTACAGAAGGTTGTGGCGGTGGAATTAGGTTTTTGTGGTGCTCCTGGATGTTTGGGGGGTACGTGGATATATATAGGAGGAAGAAGTACGTCGGTGGAGCAATAGAGGTCTCACGAGGGTGGAGGGCGCGCCCAGGGGGGGGGGTAGGTGCGCCCCCTGCCTCGTGCCTTCCTCCCTTGTTTCTTGACGGCCACTCCAAGTCTCCTGGATCACGTTTGTTGAGAAAATCACGTTCCCGAAGGTTTCATTCCATTTGGACTCCGTTTGATATTCCTTTTCTTCGAAACCCTAAAATAGGCAAAAAACAGCAATTTGGGCTGGGCCTCCGGTTAGTAGGTTAGTCCCAAAAATGATATAAAAGTGTAAAATAAAGCCCATTAACATCCAAAATAGATAATATAATAGCATGGAGCAATCAAAAATTATAGATACGTTGGAGATGTATCAGCGGCCATGGCATCAGCGAGCGCCTTGACCTTCTGCATGTACTCGGGGGCGGGCTTGTCTCCTTTCCTCAACATCTGGATCTGATGCCGGAGATTACGAAAGCCGGCAGTGTTCTCGGCGGCGAACATGGTGTGCACGGCTGCCCATGCCGCGACAGCTGTCTTGCAGCTGATCAGCTGCGAGGAGATCTCCACGTGCATTGAACCGAGGAGATGCTCGAGGACCTTCTGATCTAGAGTCCACCACTACTCGTACTCGGGGTTGGAGACGATCTGAGCGGCATCACCGATGCCTGTCGTCATGGTCGGGGCCAGCGCCTTCGCCAAGCCATTGAGGAAGCTGTGGAGGCGCACGCCGGTGAAGTTGGGGAGGGTGGGAGCCCTCTACGACATGAAGTTGCTGTGATCCAGAGAGACCGCGATGGGTGGAACGACGGGGATGGGTGCTGACGCCAAGGGTGGAGCGATGACTGGGGCGGAGACAATGAGGGTGAGCGCGGAAGTGGTGGAAGTCGACATCACGACGGCAGCGAGATGGCCCTGCGGCGACGGAGGGAGAGGTGGTGGAGGCGGCTAGGTAGGCTCTGTTACCAAGTTAAAAGAATAGGTTTAGGGATTCCCGTGGTACAAAGCCTCTCCACATCCTTCTATATATAATTACCAGCACATACAAGTTACATACATACAAATACATGTACATATCACGTTAGACCTATTTAACACACCCGACTTCTCCGATGGCTACCATTGCCATATACGGAAGCATTAACCTTTCTCACCGGTATCACTAGACATTATTCATTGGGCCTCATCATCACTACCTTTGTTGCCAACAATTATATGTCTGCTTCAACCTAATTGTTTGCTTGTTGCCTCATGGCGGTCTTATTTCCAAAACATAGTTTAAAATAGAACCTCTGACCTAAACATGAGCCATGAAACCCTTTCCTCTTTGATGAGGAGGCATTGATCCCACCTCTTAGTCTGATCACATGGTCAACACATGTCTTGGTTTTTTGTTGGGCAAAACATGTCTTGGTTAATGAGTATTAAGAGGAACTATGGAAGGCTCTGACGATGGTGCGGGCGACTCGCGCCCTCCCACGGCGTGTGCCGCCACCGCCGCACCCGCCTCCCTATGCTCTGTGCCGGAGACCCCGCCCCTCCCCCCGCCGCCTACAGCGCCCGCTCCGGTCGTGCCAGCCTCGCCTGCGCCCCCTTCGCCCACCCCTGCTGGTGCGGTTAGGGTCCGGTGGGCGGACCTTGTCGCCGATGATGCCGCTTCCCCCTCCGCCATGCCCCTTCCCCTGCTCCCCGGCTCCCCGCCGCTGGGCATGACCTACCGTGGCCGGTGGCTCAGCCCCCCGTGTGCGGGGTTCTGCCACCGGCTCGCGGCTGCAGCAGCCGCCGCTGCTGCCTTCGAGCTTCGCTCAGGCTGCTGGGTTGCAAGGCCCCTCCTTGCGGGGCGGTGCTGCGTGCCGCCGCTGCAACCGGGCTTGGGGAGTGGTTGGTCACTCCGACCTGGGACGGGCCCGCGTGTCGTGGCGTCGGCCGGTGGCCGGGCTCTGCTCTCCGCTGGCCCTATCATCGCCGTCGGCTCGCCCGTCCTCCGCCGTGTCGGCTCCCATTGCACGATCGTCCCCTTTCCAACTGTTCATCGCAACGTTTGGGTCCTCCTCCCTCCGTTTCCACGCGCCTCAATCCCTCCCACGATCCTGGCCTGCCACCTTGGGCGGTGCCCTGCCGACGGTGGCGGCTATGGCGGATCCCGCCCGGCATGGGGAAACCCTACGGGTGTCGATCCCGCCCCTCCCCTAGGTCGCGCACCGCTGGAGCGTGGCATCCTGGGCCGTTGCCCGGCCCAGCAGCCCATGGCGCCGGTTGGGCCCTTCTCGCCTGGGCCGGATCGGCCTGCTACGGCTGGGCCGTTCCCGTGCCCTAGGCCCCCCATGCCCGTGCCATCGATTTGGCTACCGCACGGCCTCCGCAGTGCTCCATCCTCCATCCGCACCGCCACCCCGACCCCGTCCAGCCCCTCCCCCGCTCTCTAGGCCGAACCGGTGCTTCCTCCTCCCGCCCGACCGCTCGACGCTGCCGCACCCCCTCCTCCCTTGCTGTGGCCAGCCATGCCTTGCGAATGGGATGACGACGAGGCCCGGCGCAAAAGACGTGTCGAGGGCCGTCGCGACCCTCCCCGCCCATCTCCGGATGCTCTTCGCCGTGAAGATGAGCTCCGGCGCGAGCTTCGTGAGCTCCGTGACAGCTGCCAGGATGACCGGCGCTCAACGGACCGCCACGACCGCCGGGGCCGGTCTTGCTCCCCCCTCCCGGCTGGGTCGGGTGACTGGCGCCCCCGGTGCCGCTCCCCTTCCCTTGCCCCTCGCCACGGCCGTTCCCCATCCCCGACCCACACGGCTCGCCCCCCTTCGCCCTGTCCTCAAGCTCCGCCACCCGCTCCTTCGACCCGGAAATACGTGCCGCCCCACACGGCTGCTCCTTTGGCCCCGGCCTGCTCTACATCCCCGGGTGGCGGCCCGTCTTGTGGCCGCCAAGGTCCGGCCAAGAAGAAGAAGCGTCGCGGCCAGGGCCGGGGCAACCAGGCTGTGCTCCCCTCGCTTGCCCTGGGCTCCTCTACCGCTCCGGGTCTCGTCTTTGGTCTCCCCCCTTGCTTCAACTACGGGGTGGCGGGCCACTCGCAAGTCAACTGCGTCAATCCCCAGTCCTGCTACCTCTGCAAGGATCCGGGCCACCCCACTCTTGTGTCCGGATAGACCGGTGACCTCTGAGCTCATGATGTACGGCCATGGCATCGAGGGTCTGGGCTTCTTCCACCTCGAGGTCCCGACATTCCTCCTCCCACCCCCTCGCTTTAGGCAATCGTCACTGTGGTCGATGGGGTGGCCTCCCCTGAGATGATTGAGGCCGAGCTCAACCACCTCTATCGCCGTCAGTGGGATTGGGTGGTCACACCTACCGCTGGCAACATCTTCACAGTGATCTTCCCTAACGCCATCAACCATGGTTACGCCACCCATAGTGGCCAGATCACCCTCGCCCTCAACTAGCTTGTCATCGACATCACCGAGCCAATCCTCGAGCGAAGGCGGTGTCCGTCCTGGATACCGCCTGGATCCTCGTGGCCGGTCTCCCCAACATCGCCTGGTCTGAGCCTCTCATCTGCCAGATGTCCCGGATCCTGGGCAAGGTGGTGGTGGTTGACGAGCTCACTCTCCGCAAGGAGGAGGAGGTCCGGGTCAAGGTCAAGTGCCTGGACTCCTCCAAGCTCCGCGCCACCATTCGAGTGTTCTTCAACGACCAGGGCTTTGACCTCTGGATTTCCCCGGAGCCCCCCAACCATGCCGGCCATCCCGCTTCTCCGACGATGGCCCGCCCAATGGCAACCCAGAGACGGACGAAGACTACCACGGCCGCCACCACCCCCGCTCCCACCGGTCGGAGGAGGAGGGGGGATCGGAGGACTCGCCCTCCCACTCTCCATCTCCCTCGCCTCACCTCCGGCCGCTGGGGCCGCGGTCGCCAGGCCGCGCTCATCCTCCGGTCTTCCCCGCCACCTCCCCGGACACCCCAACTGACCAGGTGGCCGAGCCCTCGGAGGAGAGTGACACTTCTAGCGTCGGCTTGGTCGTTTGCCCGGCCTCCTCTCCACGCTCCCTCGCGGCCCCCTCCGTCGGGCTGGCCTTGGGAGTTGTGCCGACCTTCCTCCCGGGCATGACGGGTCCCACCATGGGTGTGTCCCTCCCGACCTCTCTCACCGTCGCATTGCCTGGGGTAGCTTCGGCCCCTCCTCCGAACGCGTCCCCTCCTGCGGCTGCCCCCGCGGGTGACCTTCCACCTCCGGCAGCTGTCCCTCTCCCATCGACGCTACCGTTGGTGGCTCCGTCGCACCTCTCCTCCGACCCTGCACCGCCGTCTACGCTCCCTTCACCCTGCTCCCCGGCTGCACCGGGCTGGTGCTCCAGCCCCCCTCCGTGGCGGACCCTGGCACGGATGGGGAGACCCAGGTGACCACCCTGGTGGCCTCCCAGCCTCCCCCTCCGCGGTCCGCGCCTTACTCCCGCCGCGGCCAGTCTTCCTCCTCCCTGGTGATGACCTCCTGCCGTAGCGTTTGGCTCGACGCTGCCTGGCCAGATGGCAGCCCGGCTCCACCCATCACCGAGCAGGCAGAGCTCCAGGCCGTGGCCCGGAATCTGGAGCCAGGTACCCCCGCCGTCACACCCTCTGCGACTACTTGCTCATTTTCTACTCTCGATTCGGTTCCTCTTGGTCACCTAGCGAAGGTTGCGACTGATTCCACGATCATCTTCAGGGGAGAGGCCGCTTCCCCCTTAGTCCAGATCAAGGCCATCCGTGCGCACGAGATTCTTGACGGTAGACTGGCGAAAGCCCGCGCGGCTCTGCTCACTCCTCCCACCCCCAACCTTCTACGGAGATAGCCACTCCGGCTCAGCCTTGGAGAGCTGGGGGTCTCCTTCCGCTTGGAGAGGCTGTGCTCCGGGGCCGCACTTGTTCTTGGACCGCCCCTCTCCGCGCCCAAAGCGCGTCTAGTGTTCTGGGGTCAAGCAGCTCCCCAATGGCTCCTTAATGCGTGCCCTCTTCTGGAACATTCGCGGCTTCGGTCATGATGGTCGACGCCGCCAACTCATCGAATACATGCGCGTTGAGCACATTGACATAATCGCCATCCAGGAAACCATGCTTACGGAATTCTCTCTTCCGGAGCTCGATAGGCTCAGCTCCCACCTTTTTGCTTGGCATTGGCTCCCTTCTAGTGGGAGTACCAGCCATTCTGGTGGCATCATTTTAGGAGTGAAGGATGCCACCTTCGAGGTGGGTAGTATGGACCAGGGCCAATTTTTTGTTAGCATGGAACTTTATGAACATGCCCTTAACTTCAAGTGGGAGGTTATCATCGTTTATGGCCCCACTAACCATAGTCGGTCTGCCTCCTTCCTTGATGAGCTCCACTGGAAGGTTTCGGCCGCCTCTCTTTCGGTGGTGGTCGGGGGCGATTTTAACCTCCCCCGATTCGCGGAAGACAAGAGAAATTCACGTGTCAACTTTGCGCGTATGCAAATGTTTAATGACTGCATTGCTGATCTTGGTCTTCATGAGATAGATAGGATTGGTGCCAGATTTACTTGGACCAATCGCCAGGCGTCCCCGCCCGTCTTGGACCGAGTCCCAGTCTCTCCAGAATGGGACCTCAGCTGCTCCCTAGCCTCCCTCCGGGCCATCACCCGGATCGGCTCCGACCACGTGCCCCTCCTCCTGTCCTCCGCCGACAAGCGACCACCGATCCCCCCCCCCGCGCTTTTGGCTTGAGACATTTTGGTTGTCCCAAACTGGTTTCGTGGCGGCCGTCGACGCTCGCTAGGTGGAGGCTTGTGCCCACCGCCATCCCCGTCCCCCTCGGCCATTGACTCGTGGCAGTTCTGTGCCAAGCGTGGCCGATAGTTCATGAAGGGATGGGGCGCCAACCCGGGGCTTGATCTCCATGAACGCAAGAAGGCCCTGCTGACCGCCATCTAGGCCCTGGACCTGCGAGCAGATGCGACCGGCCTCTCCCCTGAGGAGTGGCTTTCCCGATATGACTTGAAAGACCAACTCTCCATCATCTACACCGATGAGGAGGCCTATTGGCGTCTGCGTGGCTCCCATAAATGGGCATTGAAGGGCGACGTGAACACGGCCTACTTTTAGGCCATTGCAAATGGCTGCCGTAGACGCAACACCATCCCCCTCCTCTAGGATGGCGCGACCCTTCTGCAGTCCCCTTGTGACATTCGGGCCCATGTCGACGGGTTCTACATGTCCCTGTTCTCCTCCGCTCCAAGGAGCGGACTATCTCTGGCCCATGATTGCTGGACCGGCCACCAGCTAGTTTCCGCCATGAAGAACGCGACCCTTATGCCCCCTTCTCCGAGGGCGAGGTCTGGGCTGCCATTAGAGGCATGAACCCTACCTTGGCCCCGGGTCTGGATGGCCTCCTGGTTAAATTATTCCAGACCTTATGAAATGTGATTAAGCCTGAGATCATGGCCATCTTCGACGAGTTCTACGTTGGGTCCATTGACCTCGGGCGCCTCAACTATGGGATCATTTCGCTCATCCCCAAAGTGCGTGGGGCTTTTGACATCCGCCAGTTCCGACCGATCACGGTAATCAATGTGATCTTCCGGATTCTGGCAAAAGGGTACGCTAATAGGGTGACCCTGCTCGCCGGCCATATTACCCACCCCAACCAGTCCACCTTCATTCAAGGGCGGTATATCCTGGATGGGGTGCTATTACTTCATGAAGTCCTCCATGAGGTCCGGTCTAAACACCTCAAGGCGGTCTTCCTGAAGATCGATTTCCATAAGGCGTACGACACTGTTAGTTGGCCATTCCTTCAGGAAGTTCTGCTCCGGAAGGGCTTCGACGACCAGACTACCGTGAACATCAATGCGGAGATTGGCCCTTACTTTCCCACCCTTTGTGGGGTTAGACAAGGTGACCCCTTCTCCCCATTCTTGTTCAACATGGCGGTGGACGCGCTTGCCGCCATCCTGGACAAGGCTAAGGCTGTGGGCCACATTTGTGGGATCACCCCCACCTGGCCGGCGACTCCGGGATCTCCCTTCTCTAGTACGCCGATGACACCATTATCATGGTAGAAAGCTCAGAGGCGGACATCTCTAATCTTAAGTTCCTTCTCCTCTGCTTCCAACAAATGTCTGGCCTCAAGATCAAGATCAACTTTGACAAGAGTGATGTGATGGTGTTGGGCTACTCTCCGGCGGAATGCCTGGACATTGCCAACCGGCTTAACTGCCACCTGGGCTCCTTCCCCATGACATACTTGGGAACACCCATTAGTGACTCTAGGCTTACCGTCGCTGACTTGTGTCCGACCGTGGCCAAGCTGCAAACGCGCATAGAGCCATGGCAGGGTAGGTGGCTGTCGAAGGCGGCATGGACGATTATCATCAACTCCTCCCTTTCCAGCCTCCTCTTGTTCCTCATGAGCTTCTACAGTCTTCACGAGACTCTGCACCATGAGATCGCCAAAGTCCAGTCTCGTTTCTACTGGGCAGGCGATAACAATAAGCAAAAATACCATATGGTTTGCTGGCCAGACATTTACAAGCCTCGGGAACAAGGAGGCCTCGGTATCATGTGCTCTAAGCGCATGAATATTGCCCTCTTATCCCGCTGGCTTTGGCGCATTTTGCAAGGGCAAGGCGGCCTCTGGTTAGACATCATCCGGAACAAGTACTTGCGTGGGCAACCCTAGCCTTCTGTCAGAGATCTAGCGGTTCCTAGTTCTGGCAGTCGGTCATCCAACTACTCTCGGTCCTCCGCATTGGGACCTCCATCTTGGTTGGATCTGGGGCTGCGACTTTGTTCTGGTTCGATCGGTGGGCGGGAGACACCCCCTTCACTGCATGCTTCCCCGACCTCTTCTCCATCGCCGTCAACCCCATGATCTCAGTAGAGAGGGCCCTTATTGACTTAGGCACCTCGCATTCCGGAGGCTATTTGGGCCTCCGGACTCCGCCGCCTGGCATGAGTTACTTGATTGCGTCGCTCTCCATGAGCCGGTAGTGGATGCTGGTCCTGATCTGGTTAGGTGGCATCTTGAGCCATTAGGCCAATTCTCCACCAAGTCCCTCTACCAGGCCATTGCCCCCTCCACCGCCCCTCCCCCCTTACGGCGGTGTGGTCCATCCGCCTGCCACTGAAGATCCAGATCTTCATGTGGCAATGGATTCACGGGCGGACCCCGTCTGGGGTGGAGGTCCGCAAGCGCAATGGCCCTGGTACTGGCCTTTGCCCGCTTTGCGGTGTCCCCGAAGACTCGAATCACATCTTATTCTCTTGTGTGTCCGCTCAATTTGTGTGGAGCTGCTTTAGAGAGGTGGTTGGTGGTAATTGGTGAAGGAAATATGCCCTAGAGGCAATAATAAAGTTGTTATTTATATTTCCTTATATCATGATAAATGTTTATTATTCATGCTAGAATAGTATTAACCGGAAACTTAGTACATGTGTGAATACATAGACAAACAGAGTGTCCCTAGTATTGCTCTACTTGACTAGCTCGTTAATCAAAGATGGTTAAGTTTCCTAGCCATGGATATGTGTTGTCATTTGATGAACGGGATCACATCATTAGAGAATGATGTGATAGACTAGACCCATCCGTTAGCTTAGCACTATGATCGTTTAGTTTATTGCTATTGCTTTCTTCATGACTTATACATGTTCCTATGACTATGAGATTATGCAACTCCCGAATACCGGAGGAACACCTTGTGTGCTATCAAACGTCACAACATAACTGGGTGATTATAAAGATGCTCTACAGGTGTCTCTGATGGTGTGATCCCGTTAGAAACTTTGGGGCACTCTTTGAAGTACTTTTGTGTTGGTTTGAATAGATGAATCTGAGATTGTGTGATGCATATCGTATAATCATACCCACGGATACTTGAGGTGACATTGGAGTATCTAGGTGACATTAGGGTTTTGGTTGATTTGTATCTTAAGGTGTTATTCTAGTACGAACTCTAGGATAGATCGAACAGAAAGAATAGCTTCGTGTTATTTTACTACAGACTCTTGAATAGATCGATCAGAAAGAATAACTTTGAGGTGGTTTTGTACCCTACAATAATCTCTTCGTTTCTTCTCCGCTATTAGTGACTTTGGAGTGACTCTTTGTTGCATGTTGAGGGATAGTTATATGATCAAGTTATGTTATTATTGTTGAGAGAACTTGCACTAGTGAAAGTATGAACCCCAGGCCTCGTTTCCTAGCATTGCAATACCGTTTGTGCTCACTTTTACCACTACTACCTTGCTGTTTTTATATTTTCAGATTACAAAAACCTATATCTACCATCCATATTGCACTTGTATCACCATCTCTTCGCCGAACTAGTGCACCTATACAATTTACCATTGTATTGGGTGTGTTGGGGACACAAGAGGCTCTTTGTTATTTGGTTGCAGGGTTGTTTGAGAGAGACCATCTTCATCCTACGCCTCCAACGGATTGATAAACCTTAGGTCATCCACTTGAGGGAAATTTGCTACTGTCCTACAAACCTATGCACTTGGAGGCCCAACAACGTCTACAAGAAGAAGGTTGTGTAGTAGACATCACCCCCCAAGGGGAGTCCGAATAGGACTAGGGGAGGGGTGCGCGGACCCTCTTTCCCTCTCCCTCTCCTTCCTTCTTCTCCTAGTTGGACTAGGAAAGGGGGGAACCTACTCCTACTTGGAGTAGGATTCCCCTCCTTGGGCGCGCCCCTTGTGGCCGGTCGGCCTCCTCCTCCCTGTTGGGGAACGTAGTAATTTCAAAAAATTTCCTACGCACACGCAAGATCATGGTGATGCATAGCAACGAGAGGGGAGAGTGTTGTCCACGTACCCTCGTAGACCGAAAGCGGAAGCGTTAGCACAACGCGGTTGATGTAGTCGTACGTCTTCACGATCCGACCGATCAAGTACCGAACGTACGACACCTCCGAGTTCAGCACACGTTCAGCCCGATGACGTCCCTCGAACTCCGATCCAGCCGAGTGTTGAGGGAGAGTTTCGTCAGCACGATGGCGTGGTGACGATGTTGATGTTCTATCGACGCAGGGCTTTGCCTAAGAACCGCTACAGTATTATCGAGGTGGACTATGGTGGAGGGGGGCACCGCACACGGCTAAGAGATCAATAATCAATTGTTGTCTTTGGGGTGCCCCCTGCCCCCGTATATAAAGGAGTGGAAGAGGGGGAGGGCCGGCCCTCTCTATGGCGCACCCTAGGGGAGTCCTACTCCCACCGGGAGTAGGATTCCCCCTTTCCTAGTAGAACCAGGAACCCTTCCAAGTAGTAGGAGTAGGAGGGAAGGAAAGGGAAGGGAAAAGGAGAAGGAAGGAAGGGGGCGCCCCCCTCCCTAGTCCAATTCGGACCAGCCCATGGGGAGGGGTGCGGCCACTCTTTGAGGCATTTATCTCCTTTCCCGTATGGCCCATTAAGGCCCAATACGAATTCCCGTAACTCCCCGGTACTCCCGAAAATACATGAATCACTTGGAACCTTTCCGATGTCCGAATATAGTCATCCAATATATCGATCTTTACGTCTCGACCATTTCGAGACTCCTCGTCATGTCCCCGATCTCATCCGGGACTCTGAACTCCTTCAGTACATCAAAACACATAAACTCATAATATAACCATCATCGAACTTTAAGCGTGCGGACCCTTCGAGTTCGAGAACTATGTAGACATGACCGGGACACGTCTCCGGATAATAACCAATAGCAGAACCTGGATGCTCATATTGGCTCCTACATATTCTATGAAGATCTTTATCGGTCAAACCGCATAACAACATACGTTGTTCCCTTTGTCATCGGTATGTTACTTGCCCGAGATTCGATCGTCGGTATCTCAATACCTAGTTCAATCTCGTTACCGGCAAGTCTCTTTACTCGTTCCGTAACACATCATCCCGCAACTAGTTGCAATGCTTGCAAGGCTTATAGTGATGTGCATTACCGAGTGGGCCCAGAGATACCTCTCCGACAATCGGAGTGACAAATCCTAATCTCGAAATACGCCAACCCAACAAGTACCTTCGGAGACACCTGTAGAGCACCTTTATAATCACTCAGTTACGTAGTTGGAATAACCGTCTAGGATTCGCGGAGGGGGGAAAAGAGGAGAGAGAAGGGGAAGGGGGACCGGCCTATGTTTGGATATCGAAAGTGTTCCGGGTGAAATCGGGATTTTACCGGATTACCGGGAGGTTACCGGAACCCCCCGGGAGATATATGGGCCTTAGTGGGCCTTAGTGGAAGAGAGGAGAGGTGGCCATAGATGGGCCGCGCGCCCCTCCCCCCCTTTGGTCCGAATAGGACAAGGAGAGGGGGCCGGCCCCCCTTCCCCTTCTCTCTCCTCTTTCCCCCCCTCCGCGAATCCTATTCCAACTAGGAAAGGGGGGGAGTACTCAACAACTCATATAAATAGAACAACCATTATTCTCTGATTTAAATGAATAACCGTCTCGCATCAAACAAGATCCAGATATAATGTTCATGCTTAACGCTGGCACCAAATAACAATTATTTAGGTCTAATATTAATCCCGAAGGTAGATGTAGAGGTAGCGCGCCGACTGCGATCACATCGACTTTGGAACTGTTTCCCACGCGCATCGTCACCTCGTCCTTAGCCAATCTTCGCTTAATCTGTAGTCCCTGTTTCGAGTTGCAAATATTAGCAACAGAACCAGTATCAAATACCCAGGTGCTACTGCGAGCATTAGTAAGGTACACATCAATAACATGTATATCACATATACCTTTGTTCACCTTGCCATCCTTCTTATCCGCCAAATACTTGGGGCAGTTCCGCTTCCAGTGACCAGTCTGCTTGCAGTAGAAGCACTCAGTTTCAGGCTTAGGTCCAGACTTGGGTTTCTTCTTTTGAGCAGCAACTTGCTTGTTGTTCTTCTTGAAGTTCCCCTTCTTCTTCCCTTTGCCCTTTTTCTTGAAACTAGTGGTCTTGTTGACCATCAACACTTGATGCTCCTTTTTGATTTCTACCTCCGCAGCTTTCAGCATTGCGAAGAGCTCGGGAATAGTCTTATTCATCCCTTGCATATTATAGTTCATCACGAAGCTCTTGTAGCTTGGTGGCAGTGATTGGAGAATTCTGTCAATGACGCAATCATCTAGAAGATTAACTCCCATTTGAATCAAGTGATTATTATACCCAGACATTTTGAGTATATGCTCACTGACAGAACTGTTCTCCTCCATCTTGCAGCTATAGAACTTATTGGAGACTTCATATCTCTTAATCCGGGCATTTTCTTGAAATATTAACTTCAACTCCTGGAACATCTCATATGCCCCATGACGTTCAAAACGTCGTTGAAGTCCCGGTTCTAAGCCGTAAAGCATGGCACATTGAACTATCGAGTAGTCATCAGCTTTGCTCTGCCAGACGTTCACAACATCTGGTGTTGCTCCAGCAGCAGGCCTGGCACCCAGCGGTGCTTCCAGGACGTAATTCTTCTGTGCGGCAATGAGGATAATCCTCAAGTTACGGACCCAGTACGTGTAATTGCTACCATCATCTTTCAACTTTGCTTTCTCAAGGAACGCATTAAAATTCAACGGAACAACATCACGGGCCATTTATCTACAATCATACATAAACAAGCAAGATACTATCAGGTACTAAGTTCATGATAAATTTAGGTTCAATTAATCATATTACTTAAAGAACTCCCACTTAGATAGACATCCCTCTAATCTTCTAAGTGATTACGTGATCCAAATCAACTAAACCATGTCCGATCATCACGTGAGATGGAGTAGTTTCATTGGTGAACATCACTATGTTGATCATATCTACTATATGATTCACGCTCGACCTTTCGGTCTCCGTGTTCCGAGGCCATATCTGTATATGCTTGGCTCGTCAAGTATAACCTGAGTATTCCGCGTGTGCAACTGTTTTGCACCCGTTGTATTTGAACGTAGAGCCTATCACACCCGATCATCACGTGGTGTCTCAGCACGAAGAACTTTCGCAACGGTGCATACTCAGGGAGAACACTTCTTGATAATTTAGTGAGGGATCATCTTATAATGCTACCGTCAATCAAAGCAAGATAAGATGCATAAAAGATAAACATCACATGCAATCAATATAAGTGATATGATATGGCCATCATCATCTTGTGCTTGTGATCTCCATCTCCGAAGCACCGTCATGATCACCATCGTCATCGGTGCGACACCTTGATCTCCATCGTAGCATCGTTGTCGTCTCGCCAATCTTATGCTTCCACGACTATCGCTACCGCTTAGTGATAAAGTAAAGCATTACAGCGCGATTGCATTGCATACAATAAAGCGACAACCATATGGCTCCTGCCAGTTGCCGATAACTCGGTTACAAAACATGATCATCTCATACAATAAAATTTAGCATCATGTCTTGACCATATCACATCACAACATGCCCTGCAAAACCAAGTTAGACGTCCTCTACTTTGTTGTTGCATGTTTTACGTGGCTGCTACGGGCTTAAGAAAGAACCAATCTTACCTACGCATCAAAACCACAACGATAGTTTGTCAAGTTGGTGCTGTTTTAACCTTCACAAGGACCGGGCGTAGCCACACTCGGTTCAACTAAAGTTGGAGAAACTGTCACCCGCAAGCCACCTATGTGCAAAGCACGTCGGGAGAACCGGTCTCGCGTAAGCGTACGCGTAATGTCGGTCCAGGCCGCTTCGTCCAACAATACCGCCGAACCAAAGTATGACATGCTGGTAAGTAGTATGACTCATATCGCCCACAACTCACTTGTGTTCTACTCGTGCATATAACATCAACATATAAAATCTAGGCTCGGATGCCACTGTTGGGTTTCGTAGTAATTTCAAAAAATTTCCTACGCACACGCAAGATCATGGTGATGCATAGCAACGAGAGGGGGAGAGTGTGATCTACGTACCCTTGTAGATCGACAACGGAAGCGTTAACTTGGTTGATGTAGTTGTACGTCTTCACGGCCCGACCGATCAAGCACCGAAACTACGGCACCTCCGAGTTCTAGCACACGTTCAGCTTGATGACGATCCCCAGACTCCGATCCAGCAAAGTGTCGGGGAAGAGTTCCGTCAGCACGACGGCGTGGTGACGATCTTGATGTACTACTATCGCAGGGCTTCGCCTAAGCACCGCTGCAATATTATCGAGGACTATGGTGGAAAGGGGCACCGCACACGGCTAAGAATATGATCACGTGGATCAACTTGTGTCTCTAGGGGGTGCCCCTGCCTCCGTATATAAAGGTTCAAGGGGGGAGTGAGGCCGGCCAGGAGAGGCGCGCCAGGAGGAGTCCTACTCCCTCCGGGAGCAGGACTCCCCCCTTTCCTAGTTGGAATAGGATTCGCGGAGGGGGGAAAAGAGGAGAGAGAAGGGGAAGGGGGGCCGGCCCCCTCTCCTTGTCCTATTCGGACCAAAGGGGGGGAGGGGCGCGCGGCCCATCTATGGCCACCTCTCCTCTCTTCCACTAAGGCCCACTAAGGCCCATATACCTCCCGGGGGGTTCCTGTAACCTCCCGGTAATCCGGTAAAATCCCGATTTCACCCGGAACACTTCCGATATCCAAACACAGGCTTCCAATATATCAATCTTTATGTCTCGACCATTTCGAGACTCCTCGTCATGTCCGTGATCACATCCGGGACTCCGAACAACCTTCGGTACATCAAAACGCATAAACTCATAATATAACTGTCATCGAAACCTTAAGCGTGCGGACCCTACGGGTTCGAGAACAATGCAGACATGACCGAGACACGTCTCCGGTCAATAACCAATAGCGTAACCTGGATGCTCATATTGGCTCCTACATATTCTACGAAGATCTTTTATAGGTCAGACCGCATAACAACATACGTTGTTCCCTTTGTCATCGGTATGTAACTTGCCTGAGATTCGATCGTCGGTATCCCATACCTAGTTCAATCTCGTTACCGGCAAGTCTCTTTACTCGTTCCGTAATACATCATCCCACAACTAACTCATTAGTTGCAATGCTTGCAAGGCTTCAGTGATGTGCATTACCGAGAGGGCCCAGAGATACCTCTCCGACAATCGGAGTGACAAATCCTAATCTCGAAATACGCCAACCCAACATGTACCTTTGGAGACACCTGTAGAGCTCCTTTATAATCACCCGGTTACGTTGTGACGTTTGGTAGCACACAAAGTGTTCCTCCGGCAAATGGGAGTTGCATAATCTCATAGTCATAGGAACATGTATAAGTCATGAAGAAAGCAATAGCAACATACTAAACGATCGGGTGCTAAGCTAATGGAATGGGTCATGTCAATCAGATCATTCAACTAATGATGTGATCCCGTTAATCAAATGACAACTCTTTGTCCATGGTTAGGGAACATAACCATCTTTGATTAACGAGCTAGTCAAGTAGAGGCATACTAGTGACACTCTGTTTGTCTATGTATTCACACATGTATTATGTTTCCGGTTAATACAATTCTAGCATGAATAATAAACATTTATCATGATATAAGGAAATAAATAATAACTTTATTATTGCCTCTAGGGCATATTTCCTTCACTTTGTTCTCATACATGGATCTCATCTCAGATTTCATGGCCTCAAGCCATTTCGCGGAATCTGGGCTCATCACCGCTTCCTCATAGATCGTAGGCTCGTCATGGTCAAGTAACATGACCTCTAGAACAGGATTACCGTACCACTCTGGTGCGGATCTCACTCTGGTTTACCTATGAGGTTCGGTAGCAACTTGATCTGAAGTTACATGATCATCATCATTAGCTTCCTCACTAATTGGTGTAGTAGTCACAGGAACATATTTCTGTGATGAACTACTTTCCAATAAGGGAGCAGGTACAGTTACCTCATCAAGTTCTACTTTCCTCCCACTCACTTCTTTCGAGAGAAACTCCTTCTCTAGAAAGGATCCATTCTCAGCAACGAATATCTTGCCTTCGGCTCTGTGATAGAAGGTGTACCCAACATTTTCTTTTGGGTATCCTATGAAGATGCACTTCTCCGATTTGTGTTTGAGCTTATCAGGTTCGAAACTTTTTCACATAAGCATTGCAACCTCAAACTTTAAGAAACGACAGCTTAGGTTTCTTGCCAAACCATAGTTCATACGGCGTCGTCTCAACGGATTTAGATGGTGCCCTATTTAATGTGAATGTAGCTGTCTCTAATGCATAACCTCAAAACTATAGTGGTTAATCGGTAAGAAACATCATAGATTGCACTATATCCAATAATAGTACGGTTATGATGTTCGGACACACCATTATGCTGTGGTGTTCCAGGTGGCACGGTTTTGTGAAACTATTCCACATTGTTTTAATTGAAGACCAAACTCGTAACTCAAATATTTGTCTCTGCGATCAGATCGTAGAAACTTTATTTTCTTGTTAAGACGATTCTCCACTTCACTCTGAAATTCTTTGAACTTTTCAAATGTTTTCAGACTTGTGTTTCATCAAGTAGATATACTCATATCTGCTCAAATCATCTGTGAAGATCAGAAAATAATGATACTCGCCGTGAGCCTCAATATTCATCGGACCACACACATCTGTATGTATGATTTCCAACAAATCTATTGCTCGCTCCATAGTTCCAGAGAACGGCGTTTTAGTCATCTTGCCCATGAGGCACGGTTTGCAAGTACCAAGTGATTCATAATCAAGTGGTTCCAAAAGTCCATCAGTATGGAGTTTCTTCATGCGCTTTATACCGATATGACCTAAACGGCAGTGCGACAAATAATCTGCACTATCATTATTAACTTTGCATCTTTTGGCTTCAATATTATGAAAATATGTATCACCACGATCGAGATCCAACAAACCTTTTCATTGGGTGTATGACCATAGAAGGTTTTATTCATGTAAACAGAACAATAATTATTCTCTAACTTACATGAATAATCGTATTGCAATAAACATGATCCAATCATATTCATGCTCAACCCAAACACTAAATAACATTTATTTTAGGTTTAACACTAATCCCGAAAGTATAGGGAGTGTGCGATGATGATCATATCAATCTTGGAACCATTTCCAATACACATCGTCACTTCACCCTTAACTAGTCTCTGTTCATTCTGCAACTCCTGTTTCGAGTTACTATTCTCAGCAACTGAACTAGTATCAAATATCGCGGGGTTTCTATAAACACTAGTAAAGTACACATCAATAACATGTATATCAAATATGCCTATGTTCACTTTGCCATCCTTCTTATCCGCCAATTACTTGGGGTAGTTTCCGCTTCCAGTGACCAGTCCCTTTGCAGTAGAAGTACTCAGTTTCAGGCTTAGGTCCAGACTTGGGTTTTTTCACTTGAGCAGCAAATTGCTTGCCGTTCTTCTTGAAGTTCCCCTTTCTTCCATTTGTCCCTTTACTTGAAACTAGTGGTCTTTGTCAACCATCAGCACTTGATGCTTTTCTTGATTTCTACCATCGTCGATTTCAGCATCACGAAGAGCTTGGGAATTACTTTTGTCATCCCTTGCATATTATAGTTCATCACTAAGTCCTAGTAACTCAGTGATAGTGACTAGAGAACTTTGTCAATTACTCTCTTATCTGGAAGATTAACTCCCACTTTATTCAAGTAATTGTAGTACTCAGACAATTTGAGCACTTGCTCACTGGTTGAGCTATTCTCCTCCATCTTATAGGCCAAGTACTGTCAGAGGTCTCATACCTCTCGACACGGGCATGAGTATGAAATACCAATTTCAACTCTTGGAACATCTTATATGCTCCATGGCGTTCGAAACGTCTTTGAAGCCCCGATTCTAAGCCGTTAAGCATGGTGCACTAAACTATCAAGTAGTCATCATATTGAGCTAGCCAAACGTTCATAACGTCTGCATCTGCTCCTGCAATAGGTCTGTCACCTAGTGGTGCATTAAGGACATAATTCTTCTATGCAGCAATGAGGATAAACCTCAGATCACGGATCCAATCCGCATCATTGCTACTAACATCTTTCAACTTAGTTTTCTCTAGGAACATATCAAAAATAAAACAGGGGAGCTAAACGCGAGAAATTGATCTACAACATAGATATGCTAATACTACTAGGACTAAGTTCATGATAAATTTAAGTTCAATTAATCATATTACTTAAGAACTCCCACTTAGACATCCCTCTAATCATCTAAGTGATCACGTGATCCAAATCAACTAAACCATAACCGATCATCACGTGAAATGGAGTAGTTTTCAATGGTGAACATCACTATGTTGATCATATCTACTATATGATTCACGCTCGACCTTTCGGTCTCAGTGTTCCGAGGCCATATCTGCATATGCTAGGCTCGTCAAGTTTAACCTGAGTATTCTGCGTGTGCAAAACTGGCTTACACCCATTGTAGATGGACGTAGAGCTTATCACACCCGATCATCACGTGGTGTCTGGGCACAATGAACTTTGGCAACGGTGCATACTCAGGGAGAACACTTTTATCTTGAAATTTAGTGAGAGATCATATTATAATGCTACCGTCAATCAAAGCAAGATAAGATGCATAAAAGATAAACATCACATGCAATCAATATAAGTGATATGATATGGCCATCATCATCTTGTGCTTGTGATCTCCATCTCCAAAGCACCGTCATGATCACCATCGTCACCGGCGCGACACCTTGATCTCCATCGTAGCATCGTTGTCGTCTCGCCAATCTTATGCTTCCACGACTATTGCTACCGCTTAGTGATAAAGTAAAGCATTACAGGGTGATTGCATTGCATATAATAAAGCGACAACCATATGGCTCCTGCCAGTTGCCGATAACTCGGTTACAAAACATGATCATCTCATACAATAAACTTTAGCATCATGTTTTGACCATATCACATCACAACATGCCCTACAAAAACAAGTTAGATGTCCTCTACTTTGTTGTTGCAAGTTTTACGTGGCTGCTACGGGCTTAGCAAGAACCGTTCTTACCTACGCATCAAAACCACAATGATAGTTTGTCAAGTTGGTGTTGTTTTAAACTTCGCAAGAACCGGGCGTAGCCACACTCGGTTCAACTAAAGTTGGAGAAACTGACACCCGCCAGCCACCTGTGTGCAAAGCACGTCGGTAGAACCAGTCTCGCGTAAGCGTACGTGTAATGTCGGTCCGGGCCGCTTCATCCAACAATACCACCGAACCAAAGTATGACATGCTGGTAAGCAGTATGACTTATATCGCCCACAACTCACTTGTGTTCTACTCGTGCATATAACATCAACGCATAAAACCTGACTCGGATGCCACTGTTGGAAAACGTAGTAATTTCAAATAAATTCCTACGCACACGCAAGATCATGGTGATGCATAGCAACGAGAGGGGAGAGTGTTGTCCACGTACCCTCGTAGACCGAAAGCGGAAGCGTGAGCACAACGCGGTTGATGTAGTCATACGTCTTCATGATCCAACCGATCAAGTACCGAACGTACGACACCTCCGAGTTCAGCACACGTTCAGCCCGATGACGTCCCTCAAACTCCGATGCAACCGAGTGTTGAGGGAGAGTTTTGTCAGCACGACGGCATGGTGACGATGTTGATGTTCTATCGACGCAGGGCTTCGCCTAAGCACCGCTACAGTATTATCGAGGTGGACTATGGTGGAGGGGGGCACCGCACACGGCTAAGAGATCAATAATCAATTGTTGTCTTTGGGGTGCCCCCTGCCCCTGTATATAAAGGAGTGGAGGAGGGGGAGGGCCGGCCCTCTCTATGGCGCGCCCTAGGGGAGTCTTACTCCCACCAGGAGTAGGATTCCCCCTTTCCTAGTAGAACTAGGAACCCTTCCAAGTAGTAGGAGTAGGAGGGAAGGAAAGGGAAGGGAAAAGGAGAAGGAAGGAAGGGGGCGCCCCCCTCCCTAGTCCAATTCGGACCAGCCCATGGGGAGGGGTGCGGCCACCCTTTGAGGCCTTTCTCTCCTTTCCCGTATGGCCCATTAAGGCCCAATACGAATTCCCGTAACTCCCCGGTACTCCCGAAAATACCCGAATCACTCGGAACCTTTCCGATGTCTGAATATAGTCGTCCAATATATCGATCTTTACGTCTCGACCATTTCGAGACTCCTCGTCATGTCCCCGACCTCATCCGGGACTCCGAACTCCTTCGGTACATCAAAACACATAAACTCATAATGTAACCGTCATCGAACTTTAAGCGTGCGGACCCTTCGAGTTCGAGAACTATGTAGACATGACCGGGACACGTCTCCGATCAATAACCAATAGCGGAACCTGGATGCTCATATTGGCTCCTACATATTCTACGAAGATCTTTATCGGTCAAACCGCATAACAACATACGTTGTTCCCTTTGTCATCGGTATGTTACTTGCCCGAGATTTGATCGTCGTTATCTCAATACCTAGTTCAATCTCGTTACCGGCAAGTCTCTTTACTCGTTCCGTAATACATCATCCCGCAACTAACTCATTAGTTGCAATGCTTGCAAGGCTTATAGTGATGTGCATTACCGAGTGGCCCTAGAGATACCTCTTCGACAATCGGAGTGACAAATCCTAATCTCGAAATACGCCAACCCAACATGTACCTTCGGAGACACCTGTAGAGCATCTTTATAATCACCCAGTTACGTTGTGACATTTGGTAGCACACAAAGTGTTCCCCCAGTAAACGGGATTTGCATAATCTCATAGTCATAGGAAGATGTATAAGTCATGAAGAAAGCAATAGCATCATACTAAACGATCGTGTGCTAAGCTAACGGAATGGGTCATGTCAATCACATCATTCTCCTAATGATGTGATCCCATTAATCAAATGACAACTCATGTCTACGGTTAGGAAACATAACCATCTTTGATCAACGAGCTAGTCAAGTAGAGGCATACTAGTGACACTCTGTTTGTCTATGTATTCACACATGTATTATGTTTCCGGTTAATACAATTCTAGCATGAATAATAAACATTTATCATGATATAAGGAAATAAATAATAACTTTATTATTGCCTCTAGGGCATATTTCCTTCACTCCCCTTCTTTATATACGAGGGAGGGAGGCACCCCATAGACACACAAGTTGATCTTTAGCCGTGTGCAGTGCCCGCCTCCATAGTTTTCCACCTCGATCATATTGTCGTAGTGCTTAGGCGAAGCCCTGCGTCGGTAACTTCATCATCACCGTCACCACGCCGTCGTGCTGACGTAACTCACACCCGGCCTCAGCTGGATCAAGAGTACGAGGGACGTCACCGAGCAAAACGTGTGCAGATCGCGGAGGTGCCGTGCGTTCGGTACTTGATTGGTTGGATCGCGAAGACGTTCGACTACATCAACCACGTTACTAAACACTTCCGCTTTTGGTCTACGAGGGTATGTAGATACACTCTCCCCTCTAGTTTCTATGCATCTCCTAGATAGATCTTGCGTGATCGTAGGAATTTTTTTGAAATACTGCGTTCCCCAATAGTGTCATCCGAGCCAGGTCTATGCGTAGATGTTATATGCATGAGTAGAACACAAAGAGTTGTGGGCGATAATAGTCATACTGCTTACCAGCATGTCATACTTTGATTCGGCGGTATTGTTGGATGAAGCGGCCCAAACTGACATTACATGATCGCGTTCATGAGACTGGTTCTACCGATGTGCTTCGCACACAGGTGGCTAGTGGGTGTCTGTTTCTCCAACTTTAGTTGAATCGAGTGCGACTACGCCCGGTCCTGGTTGAAGGTTAAAACAACACACTTGACGAAAAATCATTGTGGTTTTTTATGCGTAGGTAAGAACGGTTCTTGCTAAGCCCGTAGCAGCCACGTAAAACTTGCAACAACAAAGTAGAGGACGTCTACTTGTTTTTGCAGGGCATGTTGTGATGTGATATGGTCAAGACGTGATTATATAAATTGTTGTATGAGATGATCATGTTTTGTAACAAAGTTATCGGCAACTGGCAGGAGCCATATGGTTGTCGCTTTATTGTATGAAATGCAATTGCCATGTAATTGCTTTACTTTATCACTAAGCGGTAGCGATAGTCATAGAAGCAATAGTTGGCAAGACGCCAACGATGCTACGATGGAGACCAAGGTGTCAAGCCGGTGACGATGGTGATCATGATGGTGCTTTGGAGATGGAGATCAAAGGCACAAGATGATGATGGCCATATCGTATCACTTATATTGATTGCATGTGATGTTTATCCTTTATGCATCTTATTTTGCTTAGTACGGCGGTAGCATTATAAGATGATCTCTCACTAAATTTCAAGGCACAAGTGTTCTCCATGAGTATGCACCGTTGCTATAGTTTGTCGTGCCGAGATACCACGTGATGATCGGGTGTGATAAGCTCTACGTTCACATACAACGGGTGCAAGCCAGTTTTGCACAAGCAGAATACTCAGGTTAAACTTGATGAGCCTAGCATATGCAGATATGGCCTCGGAACACTGAGACCGAAAGGTCGAGCGTGAATCATATAGTAGGTATGATCAACATAGTGATGTTCACCATTAAAAACTACTCCATCTCACGTGATGATCGGACATGGTTTAGTTGATATGGATCACGTGATCACTTAGATGATTAGAGGGGTGTCTATCTAAGTGGGAGTTCTTAAGTAATATGATTAATTGAACTTTAATTTATCATGAACTTAGTACCTGATAGTATTTTGCATGTCTATGTTGTTGTAGATAAATGGCCCGTGCTACTGTTCCATTGAATTTTAATGCGTTCCTAGAGAAAGCTAAGTTGAAAGATGATGATAGCAACTACACAGACTAGGTCCGTAACTTGAGGATTTTCCTCATTGCTGCACAAAAGAATTACGTCCTGGAAGCACCAGCAACTGCATACATTGTGAATGCCTGGTAGACGTGTGTTGATGACTACTCGATAGTTCAGTGTGCCATGCTTTATGGCTTAGAACTGGGACTTCAACGACGTTTTGAACGTTATGAAGCATATGAGATGTTCCAGGAGTTGAAGTTAATATTTCAAGCAAATGCCCAGATTGAGAGATATGAAGTCTCCAATAAGTTCTAGAGCTGCAAGATGGAGGAGAATAGTTTTGTCAGTGAACATATACTCAGAATGTCTGGGTACCACAACCACTTGACTCAACTTGGAGTTAATCTTCCTGATGATAGTGTCATTGACAGAGTTCTTCAATCACTGCCACCAAACTATAAAAGCTTCATGATGAACTATAATATGCAAGGGATGGATAAGACAATTCCCGAGGTTTTCGCAATGCTACAGGCTGCGGAGGTAGAAATCAAGAAGGAGCATCAAGTGTTGATGGTCAGCAAGACCACTAGTTTCAGAAAAAGGGCAAAGGGAAGAAGGGAAACTTCAAGAAGAACGGCAAGCAAGTTGCTGCTCAAGTGAAGAAACCCAAGTCTGGACCTAAGCCTAAGACTGAGTGCTTCTACTGCAAAGGGACTGGTCACTGGAAGCGAAACTGCCCCAAGTATTTGGCGGATAAGAAGGATGGCAAAGTGAAAGGTATATTTGATATACATGTTATTGATATGTACCTTACTAATGCTCGCAGTAGCGCCTGGGTATTTGATACTGGTTCTGTTGCTCATATTTGCAACTCGAAACAGGGGCTACGAATTAAGCGAAGATTGGCTAAGGACGAGGTGACGATACGCGTGGGAAATGGTTCCAAAGTCGATGTGATCGCCGTCGGCACGCTACCTCTACATCTACCTTCAGGATTAGTATTAGACCTGAATAATTGTTATTTGGTGCTAGCGTTAAGCATGAACATTATATCTGGATCTTGTTTGATGCAAGACAGTTATTCATTTAAATCAGAGAATAATGGTTGTTCTATTTATATGAGTAATATCTTTTATGGTCATGCATCCTTCATGAGTGGTCTATTTTTATTGAATCTCGATAGTAGTGATACACATATTCATAGTATTGAAGCCAAAAAATATATTTACCTAATAATAAAGCAAATTGGGTTTCTTTTGTCCATCATGACATTTTTCAGAAAAGTCCCTCTATTTCAGAGAATTCAACCCGCAGTCCTGTTTTAAGTTAAAACGAATTGTTATTTTCATATTTTACACAAAAGTCCCTGTCTTTTCTTGAAATCAACCCGCCGTCCGAATTTAAGTCACACCCGAACCATTATTTTACATTTTTCAAAACCCCCCTGATGTTTTAGGTAATTCATCCGCGGATCATATTTAAGTCAAATAAATGCTTTTTAAATCATCCATATCTTTTAAACCGTAACTCCGATTTGAACATGTTATATATGAAATTTGATTAGAAAAATATGTAGAATATGAATATGAGATTATTTTTACCTCTTAAGTATTTTTAAATATTATTTTGGAATATATTTGAGTCAAACCAAATGATTTTCTAAATTATCTGTATCTTTTAAACCGTAACTTCGATTTTAACATATTATATATGAAATTTTATTAGAAAAATGTGAGGAATCTAAATATGATGTTAATTTACCTGTTAAATGTTTTTAAAATATTTTTATGGAAGCAAACTTATAATTTATAGCGCAAGATCGATTTTTTCATACCGGTGACGATCCAGATTGCAAATAAACACCCCACTATAACCATATAGGGAAAAGAAAACATCGATAACTACACATGCATACCTTTGAAAAATGTCGTAGGGGAAAACAACAGATTTCTCATCGCGCGAGTGAGAGAAAGCGAGAGAGAGAGAGAGAGAGAGAGAGAGGAGAGGGAGAGAGAGAGAGACGTCTTAGGATTAGCCATATTCAACACACGTTTTTTGTTGTTTTGTGTGAACACCGAGGCCATCGCCGGCGAGGGTGAGAAGGAGGATAAGCGGCAACACAAATATGATGCCTCGCAAAAATAAAGGAGATGGACCTACTGTGGTCTTGAGTGATGGTTGTTGAGTTAAGAGCGTGTGTTATGTTTTCTCTCTCGTTGCAACGCCCGGGCTCTTTTGCTAGTAAGTTTAATAATGATAGTGCAACTTATTTGTGGGACTACCGTTTAGGTCATATTGGTGTAAAGCGCATGAAGAAACTCCATGCTGATGGGCTTTTGGAATCACTTGATTATGAATCACTTGATTCTTGTGAACCATGCCTCATGGGTAAGATGACTAAGACTCCGTTCTTCGGAACAATGGAACGAGCAACAGACTTATTGGAAATAATACATACTGATGTATGCGGTCCGATGGGTGTTGATGCTCGTGGCAGGTATCGTTATTTTCTAACATTCACAAATGATTTGAGCAGATATGGGTATATCTACTTGATGAAACATTAGTCTGAAACATTTGAAAAGTTCAAAGAATTTCAGAGTGAAATGGAAAATTATCGTAACAAGAAAATTAAGTTTCTACGATCTGATCGTGGAGGTGAATATTTGAGTTATGAGTTTGGTCTTCATTTGAAACAATGCAAAATAGTTTCGCAACTCACGCCACCTGGAACACCACATCGTAATGGTGTGTCCGAACGTCGTAATCGCACTTTATTAGATATGGTGCGATCTATGATATCTCTTACTGATTTACCGCTATCGTTTTGGGGTTATGCTTTAGAGACGGTTGCATTCACGTTAAATAGGGCACCATCGAAATCCATTGAGACGACACCATATGAACTGTGGTTTGGCAACAACCCAAGTTGTCGTTTCTTAAAGTTTGGGGCTGCGATGGTTATGTGAAAAAGCTTCAACCTGATAAGCTCGAACCCAAATCGGAGAAATGTGTCTTCATAGGATACCTGAAGGAAACTGTTGGGTACACCTTCTATCACAGAACCGAAGGCAAGATATTCGTTGCTAAGAATGGATCCTTTCTAGAGAAGGAGTTTCTCTCGAAAGAAGTGAGTGAGAGGAAAGTAGAACTTGAAGAGGTAACTATACCTTCTCCCTTATTGGAAAGTAGTTCATCACAGGAATCAGTTCGAGTAATTCCTACACCAATTAGTGAGGAAGCTATTGATGATGATCATGAAACTTCTAATCAAGTTACTACCGAATCTCGTAGGTCAACTAGAGTAAGACCCGCACCAGAGTGGTACGGTAATCCTGTTCTGGAGATCATGTTACTTGACCATGACGAACCTACGAACTATGAGGAAGCGATGATGAGCCCAGATTCCGCAAAATGGCTTGAAGCCATGAAATCTGAGCTGGGATCCATGTATGAGAACAAAGTGTGGACTTTGGTTGACTTGCCCGATGATCGTCAAGCCATAGAGAATAAATGGATCTTCAAGAAGAAGACTGACGCTAACGGTAATGTTACTGTCTACAAAGCTCGACTTGTTGCGAAAGGTTTTCGACAAGTTCAAGGAGTTGACTATGATGAGACCTTCTCACCCGTAGCGATGCTTAAGTCCTTCCAAATCATGTTAGTAATTGCCACATTTTATGATTATGAAATTTGGCAAATAGATGTCAAAACTGCATTCCTTAATGGATATCTTAAAGAAGAGTTGTATATGATGCAACCGGAAGGTTTTGTCGATCCAAAAGGTGCTAACAAAGTGTGCAAGCTCCAGCGATCCATTTATGGACTGGTGCAAATATCTCGGAGTTGGAATATACACTTTGATAGCATGATCAAAGTATATGATTTTAGACAGACTTTTGGAGAAGCCTGTATTTACAAGAAAGTGAGTGGGAGGTCTGTAGCATTTCTGATATTATATGTGGATGACATATTTTTAATCAGAAATGATACTGAATTTCTGAATAGCATAAAAGGATACTTGAATAAGAATTTTTTAATGAAAGACCTCGGTGAAGCTACTTATATATTGGGCATCAAGATCTATAGAGATAGATCAAAACGCTTAATTGGAATTTCACAAAAGCACATACCTTGATAAAGTTTTGAAGAAGTTCAAAATAGATCAAGCAAAGAAAGGGTTCTTACATGTGTTACAAGGTGTGAAGTTGAGTCAGACTCAATGCCCGACCACTGCAGAAGATAGAGAGAAAATGAAAGTCATTCCCTATGCTTCAGCCATAGGTTCTATCATGTATGCAATGCTATGTACCAGACCTAATGTGTGGCTTGCTATTAGTTTAGCAGGGAGGTACCAAAGTAATCCAGGAGTGGATCACTGGACAGCGGTCAAGAACATCCTGAAATACCTGAAAAAGACTAAGGATATGTTTCTCATTTATGGAGGTGACAAAGAGCTCGTCGTAAACGGTTACGTCGATGCAAGCTTTGACACTGATCCGGATGACTCTAAGTCATAAACCGGATACATATTTTTATTGAATGGTGGAGCTGTCAGTTGGTGCAGTTCTAATCTGAGCGCCGTGACGGGATCTACGTGTGAAGCGGAATACATAGATGCATCGGAAGCAGCAAATGAAGGAGTCTGGATGAAGGAGTTCATATCCGATCTAGGTGTCATACCTAGTGCATCGAGTCCAATGAAAATCTTTTGTGACAATACTGGTGCAATTACCTTGGCAAAGGAATCTAGATTTCACAAGAGAACGAAGCACATCAAGAGATGCTTCAATTCCATCCGCGATCAAGTCAAGGAGGGAGACATAGAGATTTGCAAGATACATACGGATCTGAATGTTGTAGACCCGTTGACTAAGCCTCTCTCATGAGCAAAACATGATCAGCACCAAGACTCCATGGGTGTTAGAATCATTACTGTGTAATCTAGATTATTGACTCTAGTGCAAGTGGGAGACTGAAGGAAATACGCCCTAGATGCAATAATAAAGTTGTTATTTATATTTACTTATATCATGATAAATGTTTATTATTCATGCTAGAATTGTATTAACCGGAAACTTAGTACATGTGTGAATACATAGACAAACAGAGTGTCCCTAGTATGCCTCTACTTGACTAGCTCGTCAATCAAAGATGGTTAAGTTTCCTAGTCATGGACATGTGTTGTCATTTGATGAACGGGATCACATCATTAGAGAATGATGTGATGGACTAGACCCATCCGTTAGCTTAGCACTATGATCGTTTAATTTATTGCTATTGCTTTCTTCATGACTTATACATGTTCCTATGACTATGAGATTATGCAACTCTCGAATACCGGAGGAACACCTTGTGTGCTATCAAACATCACAACGTAACTGGGTGATTATAAAGATGCTCTACATGTGTCTCTGATGGTGTTTGTTGAGTTGGCATAGATCGAGATTAGGATTTGTCACTCCGTGTATCGGAGAGGTATCTCTGGCCCCTCACGGTAATGCACATCACTATAAGCCTTGCAAGCAATGTGACTAATGAGTTAGTTGCGGGATGATGCATTACGAAACGAGTAAAGAGACTTGCCGGTAACAAGATTGAACTAGGTATGATGATACTGACGATCGAATCTCGGGCAAGTAACATATCAATGACAAAGGGAACAACGTATGTTGTTGTGCGGTTTGACCGATAAAGATCTTCGTAGAATATGTAGGAACCAATATGAGCATCCAGGTTCCGCTATTGGTTATTGACCGGAGATGTGTCTCGGTCATGTCTACATAGTTCTTGAACCCGTAGGGTCCGCACGCTTAACGTTCGATGACGACTTGTATTATGAGTTATGTGTTCTGATGTACCGAAGGTTGTTTGGAGTCCGGGATGTGATCACGGACATGACGAGGAGTCTCGAAATGGTCGAGACATAAAGATTAATATATTGTACCATGTTATCCGGACACCAGAAGTGTTCCGGATAGTTTCGGATAAAACCGGAGTGCCGAAGGGTTACCGGAACCCCCCCGGAAAGTTATGGGCCTTAATGAGCCTTAGGGGAGAGAGAGGGCCGCAGCCAAGAGGTGACGCCCCCCCAGGGGGAGTCCGAATAGGACTAGGGGAGGGGGTGCGGCCCCTCTTTCCCTCTCCCTCTCCTTCCTTCTTCTCCTAGTTGGACTAGGAAAGGGGGGAACCTACTCCTAATTGGAGTAGGATTCCCCCTCCTTAGGCGCGCCCCTTGTGGCCGGTCGGCCTCCTCCTCCCCTCCTTTATATACGGGGGAGGGAGGCACCCCATAGACACACAAGTTGATCTTTAGCCGTGTGCAGTGCCCCCCTCCACAGTTTTCCACCTCGGTCATATTGTCGTAGTGCTTAGGCGAAGCCCTGCGTCGGTAACTTCATCATCACCGTCACCACGACGTCGTGCTGACGGAACTCACCCTCGGCCTCAGCTGGATCAGGAGTACGAGGGACATAACTGAGTTGAACGTGTTCAGATCGCGGAGGTGCCGTGTGTTCGGTACTTGATCGGTTGGATCGCGAAGACGTTCGACTACATCAACCGCGTTACTAAACGCTTATGCTTTCGTTCTACGAGGGTACGTAGACACACTCTCCCCTCTCGTTGCTATGCATCTCCTAGATAGATCTTGCGTGATCGTAGGATTCTTTTTGAAATACTGCGTTCCCCAACAATTGGTGCCACACCAACTTCCCCGACCTATTCGCCGAACTCCAGAACTCCCCCCTGCCTTCTCGCCACATTAGGTAGCTTGAGATTGGGTCCCTCGCTTGGACCCTCTGAACGATCCGCAATAAATTTGTGATCCAACGCATTCCTCTTCGAGGGGCTACCGACGCTCTCTTCAAACTGTCTGGTTACTTGCAGCTCTGGCGGCCGCTTAGCCGCCCACAAGACCGGGACGCCATCTCCGCCTTCATCGCCGGCCTTCAGTCGATGGCCGTCCGACTGTCACCGCCGCTCCCTCCGCCACCGCCGGAGCCAGATTAGGCGCCGGACGTGTTCTCCGGCTCCCCTTTTTTCCTTTTTTGTTTGGGCTTGTTGACTTATTGTACTTCCTCTCGTGAGACTTGTGTGTGTGTGTTCTGGACTAGTCTTTTGTATATGTGCTTTCTGGCGGGTTGCTTTATTTATAAAGCGGGGCGAAAGTCTTTTTCGGTATTAACAGAAAGGACAAGAGACTGGCGTTGTCAAAATCATGATTCTACCATAGGATTCTGTGACTTTGCAATCCAAACTGATTAGAATATGAAGGGTGCTATGCGTCCGCCGGGTGACAATGGGATCTTATCGGCTGCTACTAGTCGTTGGATGGCATGCACGACAACTGCCTGATCTGACGCAATAGGGCCTCAACCGTTTGCAACATGGCTTATGTTGCGCTCAGGGCCATGTTGCGCTCCATCCATACACACTACTACTGAGAACTTCTTCAGATAAGTATAATCGATTGATACTTATTCCGTCTTGCCACGCCCAACACATAGTCTGTCATATTCATGATGCCACTATATCAACAAGACATGACCAGGAAGCTGAGAAAAATAGCTATTTCTGAATCTTTACTTGAGATCCGCACATTAAGCACGTTCGACATGACCAAACAAGCAAATAAACATAAAAGATGCAGAGACAGAATCGCAGTGCAAAGCCAACTACAGGCACATTCGTAAACGCACATACGAGCATAGCATTTGGCAAATGTCAATATAGGGCGGACATGCAATCTAGCTACTCCATCTTGGAGGCACCAATAACGGCAACCTTTGCTTCAATGCAGCATTTCGTTTTCACGAGATAACCATTTGAAGAGTCCTTGAAATCTTCCAGCGATATGAACTTGTCCCATCCCCAACTAGTAGCATTCTTTGAGAACTCGCACCGGCCTATCATTTTCCAAAACAAAATAGATAAATAAATGTGTCAATCAGTAAATGTGATGATGATAATTTCGCATCTGAACTGCTAAAGAGCAAACCTTTTTGTCCATTGTCCTTGCCACTTCCCTGGTTTTTGATGCGTATGTCCAATTGTACCAGGTTCGCGGAGTTCTCATGGAGTATATCCGTCACCTTCATGGTCAGGGACAAGGAGATAAAGTTTCTATTCTTATCGAATCCAGATGGATGGATGGTGATGAACCTGAAAATTAGGGAGCATCGCATAGTTTAGTACATCATTGATAAGAAAAGGTGGAACTCCAAGGGTCTTTATGTTCAAATATGAATTTAGTAAATTCAGTATAAACCCAGTAATTAAGTGGTAACACTATTGAGTCATGCTAAGCACTGCAAATTCAAGATGGTAAGTAAGTATCACCATTTGTGTCCATGGAGCTCAAAATCTGGAGAGTGGCTCGGGCTTTTCAGCGCAAAAAAGTCCTCGATGTCCCAGGTGTAGACTTCTGGAATACTGGAGATTTTGTTTATCTTCTTCTGAACAAACAGCTTCTTTGTCGCATCATTAGTTTTAGCAGCAGTAACTTTGATAAACTCTACACCGAAAGCACAGCTGTTTTCGACGAGGAATCCAGAGGACTTTTCCTTCAGTGTGGCGAGGGGGATCATGCATGATGTCCCCGACCTTGTGCTTGTAGTCTGAAAATTGTGGCACACTGCAAACAAAATATTCAGTTGTAATGTTTGTCGCGAAGAAGGTTATATGTTACACCATCAATCTAGTATCCAGCTAGCTAGGAAGGTCAAAGAACAGAAATAACAGGTACCTTGAGGTTGTTCATGATGCTTTCCATTTAACTGGTCATATATAAAGAACTTGTAAGTTGCCTCCACGACCGTGTGAGATCTCACGGATGCTGGCGACAGCTCAAGCCGAAGAGAAACATATTCATTTTGGTCGCCACTCTTGGGTGTCCCTTGGGTTCAGTTTCAAGTACCTGCGAATCAAGTCAAATGAAAGGTCGCCTCAAAAGAGAAAAAAAGGTCAAGCTAAATGAATAGAGGAAACAAGTGAGAATGAATTTTGATCATGATATGCTATGGGGAACAAGCTGAAAAGATATAGTATAGCATGTTAATTGTACCATCTGAGCCCACTGATCTCAAACACCCTGGAGGCTGTCCATCCTTCCTTTATCTAAGTCAAGGAGCGAGGAGAAACCGTCGATTGTCCACTTGAAGGTTGTCTGCTCCACAGGAGAAGGTGGTGCCTCGACGGCTTTCTGGACCTGTTCCTTCTTTGAATGGCCCGCGACAGCAGCAAATTCTTACACAACCAGTACAATATCAAAAGATTGTTACTTTGGCAAAACAAGGAAAGGCAGAGCATCTGCTTTTGCATGGTATAATACATTTATGTAAGATAATTCAATTTTTATCTGAATTTTGCTAATAAAAGGAACATTCTGAATCTTTTTTTTATAAAATCAACGATCTAGAGTTCTAGACTAATTCAAGTAAGAAGAAGAAAAGATGCCCAAAAGAGTCCCTTACAGCCACTAGAAACAGCAATGCTTGCATCAGTATAGTAGCATCAATCAAAATAACACAATACATTATGCATAGTAGGCAGGTCTAATTATTAAGGAGAAGCAAAGAGAAGCTGAAAACAAATCATTACTGCTGGCGCCAGTAACACACGAGTTCCCCATAGCTCTTGGCTCTTGCACTTGCTCTCTCCAGGATTCCTGTGCAATCGAAATCAATCACCAAATCACCATGCCATAAATCAACAACATATAATTGAGACTTAAAGAGCATACAGAGTAGTGCACACTATTTGAAGGAAAATAAACTTCAAAACATTCATGTTTATTTTGGCTGTGTGCATCATGATGATGGGTTCCCCCCTTTTTGAAAAAGGAAACATGATAATATTCGTAGTGGGTGCAGATCTCAACCAAACAAGTACCGGGAAAAAAAGGAAACGACCAAGAGATGGAAAAATTGAAACGGAAAACAGCAGCACTTCGACCACGATAGGTGAAAACCCTCATCAAGAGACCCAATAACTTGCGTTAGGAAACCAGAACGATGGCAGTTGTGAACCGTGGTGCAGTGACAAAATAATTACCGCAAAATTATGAATGAAGATCAAGACCTCAAAAAACAAAGAAGACTGAAAACCACAAACCATCCACAACTCGTGAAAGATGGCAAAGTACACAGCTAATCACAGTAGCGCATTCATATGTCGCAGAGACGAGATGGCGGCGGCCGGCGGAGCATACCTCGGAGACGCAGTGCGTTCCTTGCCCTCGTTGGTGCGGTACTGTGGCGCCTTAAACCCTCCTAAGCGGAGGGTTTTATGGAGGCGCAGGGGTGATGCGATATGGCAAGCTCGACTCGACCGGGTTCGATTGGTTGCGCAAGGCTGATCCAGTCCCTTCTTTTCCAAAACAGAAACAAGAAAAAGGCCCCAAAAGATAGATATCCTATTTGGCGCTTCACGCGCCCACTCCTACTGTTTCTGCAAACGGGCGCTCACACGCGCGTCCAGTTAGGCTTGAAGCCTGTTTCATTTTTTTTTCTTTCTGTTGTTAAAACCAAAAAACTGCACTAAAAGCAACTCTGACGCGCCGACCCAAACGTATGATGATTTTGTTCGTATTTTATTTGTTTGGATCGGCTCGACGGACATTCATGTTCGCTTTCGTGTTTGGGTTGGCGCATGCGTCCAACGCTGACCCGATCCATTTTATAGGTCGCGCGAAAAAAATAGAACACAAATATTTTGAAAATAAGAAAACATTAATGCCGGCCACAAAGGCCGGCTAGAGTCCACACATCCACATTTACATTAACTAAAACATTAATTGAACTAAAATTACGAGGCGACGCGCTGCCCTAAGCATCCTTCTCCTCGTCGTCGGGGCTGGTGAGGTCGATCAACATCGGCACCGGGCGAGCCCAAGGGAACGCCATCTCCCAGCCTGCGGCAACGTCCTCCGCCGCCGGCTAGGGTGCCCCACCCCGGGCACATCGCTCCTCCTCCTCGGCCTCGCGGCGCTCCTCCTCGGCGTCGCGCTCCAGCTGCTCGAGATACTCGCCCTCGCGGCGCTCCTCGGCCAGTCGGCGCTGGCGCCATTGCTCGAGGTAGGCACGCTCATGCGCCTCCGTCACCCTCATCCAGACCGGTGGTGCGCTGACCCACTCGCGCACTATCTCGGCCCAGGAGTAGCGCTCGATGAGGGTCGGCTCTGGCTCGGCCTTCACTGGGGACGGCGGGGCCAGCGGCGGCACGATGCGGTCGTCGGCCGCGGACAGCGCCATGGCCTCTGCCATGCGCGCATGGTAATCCGCCTCCTCCCTGCGCCGCTCCTCCTCCTCGCTCTCCCGGAGGACATCCGCCGGGTGGGGACGCGGCGGACACCGAGAAGGCGCGCGAGGCGTCTGCTTCGTGTCCGCGCCGACGCATTTCTGTCGCAAATGGGTCCGTGCGGACGCGTTTTGCGAATTGGTCAGCGCGTTGGACCTCTATTTTCGTCCACGCCGACCCAAACGGACGACGGCGGACAAAATGAGTACCTGCATTGGAGTTGCTCTTACCAGCCCTACCATCCTCACCATACATGCTCACTTACATATTCTTCATTCTTTTCTTCTTACATGTTTCTTTTTTCTATTTATTTTTCCTTATTTTAATTGAACAGGTTTGTTCAATTTTTACCATTTTTCCTTTTTTGGTAACTTGAATGGTTTTTTTAAAAGATGATTTTTTTTCAAACTCTAGGAACTTCTTTTTCAAATCGACGAACATTTTTCAAAATCGATGAACTTTTTTTCAGAATTAAAGAACTTTTTTCAAATTTGATGAACTTTTTTCAACTTTGATGAACTTTTTCAAATTCAATGAACTTTTTTTCAAAACCAAAGAACTTTTTATCAAAATTCGTGAACTTTCCTAAAATTCGACGAACTGTTTTTCCAAATTCGTGATTTTTTCTCATATTGACGAACTTTTTTCACTTTGTACGAACCTTTTCAAATTTATAAACTTTCTGGAAGTTCATTTTTATTTTATTATTATCAATTCTTTTTATTTTCTAATTTATATTATAAAATAATACGCATAAGAAGATGAGTATATATTACTCCTATATGCTTATGTTGTATTAAAAGAAGGGTCTAATAGAGTATTTTCCGTAGAGTGGACAACAAAGGGCCTTCGGCCTAGTGGTTATTACCTAAAAGGTTTTAGGTTATCAGGCAGGATCGAATCTTGTCCTTGAGGGCCTGCTCACGGCACTCGCGGCGCTCCTCGGCCAGCCGGCGCTGGCGCCATTGCTTGAGGTAGGCGCGCTCATGCGTCTCCGTCACCCTCATCCAGACCGGTGGTGCGCTGACTCACTGGCGCATTATCCCGGCCCAGGAGTAGCGCTCGATGGGGGTCGGCTCCGGCTCGGCCTTCACTGGGACTGCGGGGCCAGCGGCGGCAAGATGCGGTCGCCGTCCGCGGACAGCGCCATGTCCTCCGCCATGCGCGCCTGGTAATCCGCCTCCTCTCTCCCACTCATCCTTCTCGCTCTCCCGAAGGACATCCGCCAGGTGGGGATGCGGCGGACACCGAGAAGGCGCGCGAGGCGTCTGCTTCGTGTCCGCGCCGACGCATTTCTGTCGTAAATGGGACCGTGTGGACGTGTTTTGCGAATGGGTCAACGCGTTGGACCTCTACTTTTCCGCGCTGATCCAAACGGACGACGGCGGACGAAATGGGTACCTGCATTGGAGTTGCTCTTATCAGCCCCACCACCCTCATCATACATGCTCACTTACATATTCTTCATTCTTTTCTTCTTACATGTTTCTTTTTTTCTATTTATTTTTTATTATTTTATTCGAAACAGGTTTGTTCAATTTTTATCATTTTTCCTTTTTTGGTAACTTGAATGATTTTTTTAAAAGATGATTTTTTTTCAAACTCTAGGAACTTCTTTTTCAAATCGATGAACTTTTTCAAAATCGATGAACCTTTTTCAAAATTGAAGAACTTTTTTCAAATTTGATGAACTTTTTTCAACTTTGATGAACTTTTTCAAATTCAATGAACTTTTTCAAAACCGAAGAACTTTCTATCATAATTCGTGAACTTTCCTAAAATTCGATGAACTGTTTTTCCAAATTCATGCTTTTTTCTCATATTGACAAACTTTTTTCACTTTGTACGAACCTTTTCAAATTTATAAACTTTCTGGAAGTTCACTTTTATTTTATTATTACGAATTCTTTTTTATTTTTTAATTTATATCATAAAATAATACGCGTAAGAAGTTGGGTATATATTACTCCTACATGCTTATGTTTTATTAAAAGAAGGGTCTAATAAAGTATTTTCCGTATAGTGGACAACAAAAGGCCTTTGGCCTAGTGGTTATTATCTAAAAGGTTTTAAGTTAGCTGGCAGGATCGAATCTTCTCCCTGAGGGTCCGCTCACGGCACTCATGGCGCTGTCGCGGTGCTCCTCGGCCAGCCGGCGCTGACGCCATTGCTCGAGGTAGGCGCGCTCATGCGCCTCCGTCACCCTCATCTAGACCGGTGGTGCGCTGACCCACTCGCGCACTATCCTAGCCTAGGAGTAGCGCTCGATGGGGGCGGCTCCGGCTCGGCCTTCACTGGGGACGGCGGGGCCAGCGGCGGCATGATGCGGTCGCCGGCCGCGGACAGCGCCATGGCCTCCGCCATGCGCGCCTGGTAATCCGCCTCCTCCCTACGCCGCTCCTCCTCCTCGGTCTCCTGAAGGACATCCGCCAGGTGGGGACGCGGCGGACATCGAGAAGGCGCGCGAGGCGTCTGCTTCGTGTCCGCGTCGACGCATTTCTACCGCAAATGGGTCCGTGTGAACGTGTTTTGCAAATGGGTCAGCGCGTTGGACTTCTATTTTTGTCCGCGCCGATCCAAACGGACGACGGTGGATGAAATGGGTACCTGCGTTGGAGTTGCTCTTACCAGCCCCACCATCCTCACCATACATGCTCAGTTACATATTCTTCATTCTTTTCTTCTTACATGTTTTCTTTTTTCTTATTTTATTCGGAACATGTTTGTTCAATTTTTAACATTTTTCCTTTTTTTGTAACTTGAATGATTTTTTTAAAGATGATTTTTTTTCAAAATCTAGGAATTTCTTTTTCAAATCGATGAACTTTTTTTTTCAAAATCTAGGATTTTTTTTCAAAATCTAGGAATTTCTAAGAGAGTGTTTTCAACTTTGTTCATCTTTGTTGTATTTTTTTCTTTCAATTTGTTCAACCTCGCAAGGTTCTTTGGTTTCACTCATTTGTCAAAGAAGCAACTTAGTTTTACCTCTTCTCTTCCTCTTTTGTTTTTCCCTCTGGTGCCATCCTAGATCTCGGGACGAGATCCTCTCGTAGTGGTGGAGTGTTGTAACGCCCCGAGACCGATGCGCCAGGTGTCTTCCAGTTATTCGCTGTCTTTGCCATGTCATTTGCTTGCGTGTTGCATCTTGTCATGTCATCATGTGCATTGCATCATCATGTTTTTCAAATTGGCATCCGTCCGGATTCCCCAGTTCCGTCCGTTGTCCGTTCTGAGTCCAACCACACTTGCACGTGCCCGCGGCATGTCCGAAATATTATTTTATAAGTGGCCGGAAAATGTTCTCGGAATGAGTTGAAAGTTGTCATGTGGTGTTGTTATAGTGTAGATAGGTCGCGTGCCAAGTTTCATCGCATTCAGAGTTCGTTTGATGCCCCAACGGATAACTATAGCGGCAGTATAGCCGGTCATACGTCGGACGTTTCTGGTATCCGGAAACATGTGCTGGGTTTTCCCTCTCTTTCCTCCCTAGACCGTCTACATAGTCCACTACATACCCAACCTAACCTCTTTCGTCAGCTCGCGGCCCTCCTCGCGCGCGCGTCCGAAATCCGTCCCGGACCCGACCCGGGCAGTCGTCACCGTTGGATTCGGATCATCCCCAAACATCTACAAACATCACCATTTTCTTATTTGGACTCCTCTAACCTTTTATTCTCGATCGTCCGATTACGATCGGAGGGATCCGTTAGCCCCTAACCTAATCCAGCAGCGTATATAAGGAGGCAAACCTAGTTTTTAGGCCACTTGTCCCATCCATCCTCTTGCCCGCCACCACCCACTCACCATCTCCATCGGGATCCTCCCAGATCCCCATCGACCAACCACCGCTCCACCTCGTTGTCAACACCAGACCAACCATCGCCTTCCCTCTTGATCCACCCATCCAGCCTTGAGCCTCCTCTGCGTTGCGCCTCCCGAGCAGCAACCAGGAGCCCGAGCTCCATCTTCCTCGCCCTCGTCCGCGAGACTTGAGGTCCTGCCTCCTCGTTGCTTCGCCCGTCCTCAAGCCCCTGCCCGGTGAAGGAAATATGCCCTAGAGGCAATAATAAAGTTATTATTTATTTCCTTATTTCATGATAAATGTTTATTATTCATGCTATAATTGTATTAACCGGAAACATAATACATGTGTGAATACATAGACAAACAGAGTGTCACTAGTATGCCTCTACTTGACTAGCTCGTTAATCAAAGATGGTTATGTTTCCTAACCATGAACAAAGAGTTGTTATTTGATTAATGGGATCACATCATTAGGTGAATGATCTGATTGACATGACCCATTTCCATTAGCTTAGCACCCGATCGTTTAGTATGTTGCTATTGCTTTCTTCATGACTTATACATGTTCTTATGACTATGAGATTATGCAACTCCCGTTTGCCGGAGGAACACTTTGTGTGCAACCAAACGTCACAACGTAAATGGGTGATTATAAAGGTGCTCTACAGGTGTCTCCAAAGGTAGATGTTGGGTTGGCGTATTTCGAGATTAGGATTTGTCACTCCGATTGTCGGAGAGGTATCTCTGGGCCCTCTCGGTAATGCACATCACATAAGCCTTGCGAGCATTACAACTAATAAGTTAGTTGTGAGATGATGTATTACGGAACGAGTAAAGAGACTTGCCGGTAACGAGATTGAACTAGGTATTGGATACCGACGATCGAATCTCGAGCAAGTAACATACCGATGATGAAGGGAACAACGTATGTTGTTATGCGGTCTGACCGATAAAGATCTTCGTAGAATATGTAGGAGCCAATATGGGCATCCAGGTCCCGCTATTGGTTATTGACCGGAGATTTGTCTCAGTCATGTCTACATTGTTCTCGAACCGTAGGGTCCGCACGCTTAACGTTACGATGACGGTTATTATGAGTTTATGAATTTTGATGTACCGAAGTTAGTTCGGAGTCCCGGATGTGATCACGGATATGACGAGGAGTCTCGAAATGGTCGAGACATAAAGATTGATATATTGGACGACTATATTCGGACACCGGAAGGGTTCCGGAGAAGTTTCGGATAAAACCGGAGCACCGGGGGGTTACCGGAACCCCCCGGGGGGTTAATGGGCCTTATGGGCCTAATGTGGAGAAGAGGAAGGGGCTGCCAGGGCAGGCCGCGCGCCCCCTCTCCCCCTAGTACAAGGAGGGAGGGGCGGCGCCCCCCCTTTCCTTCTCTCCCTCCACCTCTCCTAGTTGGACAAGGAACGGGAGGGGAGTCCTACTCCCGGTAGGAGTAGGACTCCTCCTGCGTGCCTCCTCTAGGCCGGCCGCACCCCCCCTTGGATCCTTTATATACGGAGGCAGGGGGGCACCCTAGGACACACAAGTTGATCTTTGTGGTCGTTCCTTAGCCGTGTGCGGTGCCCCCTTCCAGCATATTCCACCTCGGTCATATCGTAGTAGTGCTTAGGCGAAGACCTGCGTCGGTAGAACATCATCATCGTCACCACGCCGTTGTGCTGACGAAACTCATCCCCGAAGCTTTGCTGGATCGGAGCCCGGGGAACGTCATCGAGCTGTACGTGTGCCAAGAACTCGGAGGTGCCGGAGTAACGGTGCTTGGATCGGTCGGATCGGAAGACGTACGACTACTTCCTCTACGTTGTGTCAACGCTTCCGTTGCGGTCTACAAGGGTACGTAGACAACACTCTCCCCTCTCGTTGCTATGCATCATCATGATCTTGCGTGTGCGTAGGAATTTTTTTGAAATTACTACGAAACCCAACAGTGGCATCCAAGCCTAGGTTTTATATGTTGATGTTATATGCACGAGTAGAACACAAGTAAGTTGTGGTCGATATAAGTCATACTGCTTACCAGCATGTCATACTTTGGTTCGGCGGTATTGTTGGACGAAGCGGCCCGGACCGACATTACGCGTACGCTTACGCGAGACCGGTTCTCCCGACTTGCTTTGCACATAGGTGGCTTGCGGGTGACAGTTTCTCCAACTTTAGTTGAATCGAGTGTGGCTACGCCCGGTCCTTGCGAAGGTTAAAACAGCACCAACTTGACAAACTATCGTTGTGGTTTTGATGCGTAGGTAAGATTGGTTCTTGCTTAAGCCCATAGCAGCCACGTAAAACTTGCAACAACAAAGTAGAGGATGTCTAACTTGTTTTTGCAGGGCATGTTGTGATGTGATATGGTCAAGGCATGATGCTAAATTTTATTGTATGAGATGATCATGTTTTGTAACCGAGTTATCGGCAACTGGCAGGAGCCATATGGTTGTCGCTTTATTGTATGCAATGCAATCACGCTGTAATGCTTTACTTTATCACTAAACGGTAGCGATAGTCGTGGAAGCACAAGCTCGGCGAGACGACAACGATGCTACGATGGAGATCAAGGTGTCGCACCGGTGACGATGGTGATCACGACGGTGCTTCGAAGATGGAGATCACAAGCACAAGATGATGATAGCCATATCATATCACTTATATTGATTGCATGTGATGTTTATCTTTTGTGCATCTTATCTTGCTTTGATTGACGGTAGCATTATAAGATGATCTCTCACTAATTATCAAGAAGTGTTCTCCCTGAGTATGCACCGTTGCGAAAGTTCTTCGTGCTGAGACACCACGTGATGATCGGGTGTGATAGGTTCTACGTTCAAATACAACGGGTGCAAAACAGTTGCACACGCGGAATACTCAGGTTATACTTGACGAGCCAAGCATATACAGATATGGCCTCGGAACACGGAGACCGAAAGGTCGAGCGTGAATCATATAGTAGATATGATCAACATAGTGATGTTCACCAATGAAACTACTCCATCTCACGTGATGATCGGACATGGTTTAGTTGATTTGGATCACGTGATCACTTAGAGGATTAGAGGGATGTCTATCTAAGTGGGAGTTCTTAAGTAATATGATTAAATTGAACTTAAATTTATCATGAACTTAGTCCTGGTAGTATTTTGCAAATTATGTTGTAGATCAATAGCTCGCGTTGTTGCTTCCCTGTGTTTATTTTGATATGTTCCTAGAGAAAATTGTGTTGAAAGATGTTAGTAGCAATAATGCGGATTGGATCCGTAATCTGAGGTTTATCCTCATTGCTGCACAGAAGAATTATGTCCTTGATGCACCGCTAGGTGACAGACCTATTGCAGGAGCAGATGCAGACGTTATGAACGTTTGGCTAGCTCAATATGATGACTACTTGATAGTTTAGTGCACCATGCTTAATGGCTTAGAATCGGGACTTCAAAGACGTTTTGAACGTCATAGAGCATATGAGATGTTCCAGGAGTTGAAGTTAATATTTCAAGCAAATACCTGAGTTGAGAGATATGAAGTCTCCAACAAGTTCTATAGCTAAAAGATGGAGGAGAATCGCTCAACTAGTGAGCATGTGCCCAGATTGTCTGAGTACTACAATCGCTTGAATCAAGTGGGAGTTAATCTTCCAGATAAGATAGTGATTGACAGAATCTCTAGTCACCATCACCAAGTTAGTAGAACTTCGTGATGAACTATAATATGCAAGGGATAACAAAAATAATTCCCAAGCTCTTCGTGATGCTGAAATCGACGAAGGTAGAAATCAAGAAAAACATCAAGTGTTGATGGTTAACAAGACCACTAGTTTCAAGAAAAGGGCAAAGGGAAGAAGGGGAACTTCAAGAAGAACGGCAAGCTAGTTGCTGCTCAAGTGAAGAAGCCCAAGTCTGGTCCTAAGCCTGAGACTAAGTGCTTCTACTGCAAAGGGACTGGTCACTAGAAGCGGAACTACCCCAAGTGATTGGCGGATAAGAAGGATGGCAAAGTGAACATAAGTATATTTGATATACATCTTATTGATGTGTACTTTACTAGTGTTTATAGCAACCCCTCAGTATTTGATACTAGTTCAGTTGCTAAGATTAGTAACTCGAAACGGGAGTTGCAGAATAAACAGAGACTAGTTAAGGGTGAAGTGACGATGCGTGTTGGAAGTGGTTCCAAGATTGATATGATCATCATCGCACACTACCTATAATTTCGGGATTAGTGTTGAACCTAAATAAGTGTTATTCGGTGTTTGCGTTCAACATGAATATGATTTGATCATGTTTATTGTAATACGGTTATTCATTTAAGTAAGAGAATAAATTGTTGTTCTGTTTACATGAATAAAACCTTATATGGTTACACACCCAATGAAAATAGTTCGTTGGATCTCGATCGTAGCGATACACATAATCATAATATTGAAACCAAAAGATGCAAAGTTAATAATGATAGTGCAACTTATTTGTGGCACTGCCGTTTATGTCATATTGGTGTAAAGCGCATGAAGAAACTCCATGCTGATGAGCTTTTGGAATCACTTGATTATGAATCAGTTGATGCTTGCGAACCATGCCTCATGGGCAAGATGACTAAGACTCCGTTCTTCGGAACAATGGAGCGAGCAACAGATTTGTTGGAAATCATACATACTGATGTATGTGGTCCGATGAATATTGAGGCTCGCAACAGGTATCATTATTTTCTGATCTTCACAGATGATTTGAGCAGATATGAGTATATCTACTTGATGAAACATAAGTCTGAAACATTTGAAAAGTTCAAAGAATTTCAGAGTGAAGTGAAAAATCATCGTAACAAGAAAATAAAGTTTCTACGATCTGATCGTAGAGAAGAGTATTTGAGTTACGAGTTTGGCTTTCAGTTAAAAACAATGTGAAATAGTTTCACTACTCACGCCACCTGGAACACCACAATGTAATGGTGTGTCCGAACGTCATAACCGTACTTTACTAGATATGGTGCGATCTATGATGTCTCTTACCGATCTACCACTATCGTTTTGGGGTTATGCATTAGAGACAGCTGCATTCACGTTAAATAGGGCACCATCTAAATCCGTTGAGACGACACCGTATGAACTATGGTTTGGCAAGAAACCTAAGCTGTTGTTTCTTAAAGTTTGAGGTTGCAATGCTTATGTAAAAAGTTTCAACCTGATAAGCTCAAACCCAAATCGGAGAAATGTGTCTTCATAGGATATCCAAAGGAAACTATTGGATACACCTTCTATCACAGATCCGAAGGCAAGACTTTTGTTGCTAAATTCAGAAACTTTCTAGAGAAGGAGTTTCTCTGGAAAGAAGTGAGTGGGAGGAAAGCAGAAAACTTGATAAGGTAATTGTACCTTCTCCCTTATTGGAAAGTAGTTCATCACAGAAATCTGTTCTTGTGACTACTACACCAATTAGTGAGGAAGATAATGATGATGATCATGTAACTTCAGATCAAGTTACTACCGAATCTCGTAGGTAAACCAGAGTAAGATCCGCACCAGAGTGGTACAGTAATCCTGTTCTGGAAGTCTTGTTACTAGACCATGACGAACTTGCGAACTATGAGGAAGCGATGATGAGCCCAGATTCCGCGAAATGGTTTGAGGCCATGAAATCTGAGATATGATCCATGTATGAGAACAAAGTATGGACTTTGATGGATTTGCCCGATGATCGGCAAGCCATAAAAATAAATGGATCTTCAAGAGGAAGACGGACGCTGATAGTAGTGTTATTATCTACAAAGCTAGAATTGTTGCAAAAGGTTTTTCGACAAGTTCAAGGTGTTGACTACGATGAGAGATTCTCACTCGTATCTATGCTTAAGTCTGTCCGAATCATGTTAGCAATTGCCGCATTTTATGAAATCTGGCAAATGGATAAACAAAACTGAATTCCTTAATAGATTTATTGAAGAAGAGTTGTATACGATGCAACTAGAAGGTTTTTTCAATCCGAAAGGTACTAACAAAATGTGCAAGCTCCAGCGATCCATCTGTGAACTGGTGCAAGCATCTCGGAGTTGGAATATACGCTTTGATGAGTTGATCAAAGCATATAGTTTTATACAGACTTGCGGTCAAGCCTGTATTTGCAAGAAAGTGAGTGGGAGCACTACGGCATTTCTGATAAGTATATGTGAATGACATATTGTTGATCAGAAATAATGTAGAATTATTCTGTAAAGCATAAAGGAGTGTTTGAAAGGAGTTTTTTAAAGAAAGACTTCGGTGAAGCTGCTTACATATTGAGCTTCAAGATCTATAGAGATAGATCAAGACGCTTGATAAGTTTTTCCAATGAGTACATACCTTGACAAGATTTTGAAGTAATTCAAAATGGAGCAGTCAAAGAAAGAGTTCTTGCCTGTATTACAAGGTGTGAAGTTGAGTAAGACTCAAAGCCCGACCACGGCAGAAGATAGAAAGAGAATGAAAGTCATTCCCTATGCCTTAGCCATAGGTTCTATAAAGTATGTCATGCTGTGTACCAGATCTATTGTATACCCTGCACTGATTTGGCAAGGGAGTACAATAGTGATCTAGGAGTAGATCACTGGACAGCGGTCAGAATTATCCTTAGTGAAATAAGGATATGTTTCTCGATTATGGATGTGACAAAAAAGGTTCGTCGTAAAGGGTTACATCGATGCAAGTTTTTGACACTAATCTAGAAGACTCTAAAGTCTCGGTCTAGATACATATTGAAAGTGGGAGCAATTAGCTAGAGTAGCTCCAAGCAGAGCATTGTTGACATAGAAATTTGCAAAATACATGCGGATCTGAATGTGGCAGACCCGTTGACTAAGATTCTCTCACAAGCAAAACATGATCACACCTTAGTACTCTTTGGGTGTTAATCACATAGCAATGTGAACTAGATTACTGAATCTAGTAAACCCTTTGGGTATTGGTCACATGGCGATGTGAACTATGGGTGTTAATCACATGATGATGTGAACTATCGAAGTTAATCACATGGTGATGTGATCTAGATTATTGACTCTAGTGCAAGTGGGAGACTGAAGGAAATATGCCCTAGAGGCAATAATAAAGTTATTATTTATTTCCTTATTTCATGATAAATGTTTATTATTCATGCTATAATTGTATTAACCGGAAACATAATACATGTGTGAATACATAGACAAACAGAGTGTCACTAGTATGCCTCTACTTGACTAGCTCGTTAATCAAAGATGGTTATGTTTCCTAACCATGAACAAAGAGTTTTTATTTGATTAATGGGATCACATCATTAGGTGAATGATCTGATTGACATGACCCATTTCCATTAGCTTAGCACCCGATCGTTTAGTATGTTGCTATTGCTTTCTTCATGACTTATACATGTTCTTATGACTATGAGATTATGCAACTCCCGTTTGCCGGAGGAACACTTTGTGTGCAACCAAACGTCACAACGTAAATGGGTGATTATAAAGGTGCTCTACAGGTGTCTCCAAAGGTAGATGTTGGGTTGGCGTATTTCGAGATTAGGATTTGTCACTCCGATTGTCGGAGAGGTATCTCTGGGCCCTCTCGGTAATGCACATCACATAAGCCTTGCGAGCATTACAACTAATAAGTTAGTTGTGAGATGATGTATTACGGAACGAGTAAAGAGACTTGCCGGTAACGAGATTGAACTAGGTATTGGATACCGACGATCGAATCTCGGGCAAGTAACATACCGATGATGAAGGGAACAACGTATGTTGTTATGCGGTCTGACCGATAAAGATCTTCGTAGAATATGTAGGAGCCAATATGGGCATCCAGGTCCCGCTATTGGTTATTGACCGGAGATTTGTCTCAGTCATGTCTACATTGTTCTCGAACCGTAGGGTCCGCACGCTTAACGTTACGATGACGGTTATTATGAGTTTATGAATTTTGATGTACCGAAGTTAGTTCGGAGTCCCGGATGTGATCACGGACATGACGAGGAGTCTCGAAATGGTCGAGACATAAAGATTGATATATTGGACGACTATATTCGGACACCGGAAGGGTTCCGGAGAAGTTTCGGATAAAACCGGAGCACCGGGGGGTTACCGGAACCCCCCGGGGGGGTTAATGGGCCTTATGGGCCTAATGTGGAGAAGAGGAAGGGGCTGCCAGGGCAGGCCGCGCGCCCCCTCTCCCCCTAGTCCGAATTGGACAAGGAGGGAGGGGCGGCGCCCCCCCTTTCCTTCTCTCCCTCCACCTCTCCTAGTTGGACAAGGAACGGGAGGGGAGTCCTACTCCCGGTAGGAGTAGGACTCCTCCTGCGCGCCTCCTCTAGGCCGGCCGCACCCCCCCTTGGATCCTTTATATACGGAGGTAGGGGGCACCCTAGGACACACAAGTTGATCTTCGTGGTCGTTCCTTAGCCGTGTGCGGTGCCCCCTTCCAGCATATTCCACCTCGGTCATATCGTAGTAGTGCTTAGGCGAAGACCTGCGTCGGTAGAACATCATCATCGTCACCACGCCGTTGTGCTGACGAAACTCATCCCCGAAGCTTTGCTGGATCGGAGCCCGGGGAACGTCATCGAGCTGTACGTGTGCCAAGAACTCGGAGGTGCCGGAGTAACGGTGCTTGGATCGGTCGGATCGGAAGACGTACGACTACTTCCTCTACGTTGCGTCAACGCTTCCGTTGCGGTCTACAAGGGTACGTAGACAACACTCTCCCCTCTCGTTGCTATGCATCATCATGATCTTGCGTGTGCGTAGGAATTTTTTTGAAATTACTACGAAACCCAACACCCGGAGCACCCCGCAAGCAGCAGCAGTTTCTGCATCTTCGGTCGCAGCTCCAGGCCACCGGCTGCAAGCAGCAGCACCAGGCCAAGACTCCCTCGCCCTCTCCCTTATCCTTCTTCCCTCTGGTTCCCTCCCCATCATCTCATCTCGCTCTTCCTCTGCTTCTTCTCGCAGGGACCAACAGGAGCCAGCCTTGGCCTCATCGCCGTGCCACCACAAATGACCTCAACCGCCATGGCCACCGCCCGTTCGTCACCCCAGCTGCTGGATCCGGCCAGCTCCAACCTGTCTCTGCCGGATCCGCTTCATATCATGCCTCCGCTTCGCGTGAACCGCGCCCGTGCTTCGCCTCAAGCAGTTGCAGCGCCGCACGCCTCTTGTACGCTCGCAGCGCTGCCCCGCTCCCGTTGAACGCGAGCCTCGTCAGCGCCTCCTTGCCTCGCTCGTGGACCGGCCTCCAGGCCGCTGCTGCTTTTCCCCTCTTTGGCCCAGCTAGGCCTCGCAGGCCCAATGTGAGGCCACACCCAGCGCCCCTCTTGTTTTTTTACCTGTTGGGCCAGCCTGCCAGATTCGGCCCGCTATATTTTTTCTTGGTTCTGCGATTTTTGCCAATATTCCAGAGACCGCAGTTTTTACAGAAAACCCCCTAAGCTTCATGCATTTAATAACTTCTCAACTGTGCATCGGTTTAAAATAATTTATATATGTAAAATGACTAGAATTTCATCTAGTTTCACAATATCCAACTTTCATGCATGTTAAAAATGTTTAAACTGCTGTTTGTATTAATTTACTTAAATGCCATGCTAAAATGCTTTAATTCATAACTAAATAACCGTAGCTCGGATTTTAATAAACTTTATATGTGAATGGGGTAGAAAAATGCCTAGTTTAACATGGTGCACTCATCTTGCATGTTCAACAACTCTAAAATATGCTTTAGGACAGAACAGTACCAAATCTAATATATGCTCATGAGGACTTTTCCGGACTTGTTGTTTGTTGTTCCGGCCTCATTTAAACTTGCCTAGATAGGTAAACATTTAAACCGGACATGTTAATCAACATTTAATATTGTTGGGTACATAAACGAGATCGAACTAAATAACTTGAATGTGGTGTTCCGTCAGTATGCAACTCGTTGCATATTGGGCTCCACTTAACTTGTAGTTTTGTTTGTGCACTTTGCCATGCCATGCATATTTAAACCGGACATGGATCATACTTGTTTGCGCATCATGCCATGCTTATGTGATGGTTGTTTACTATGTTGTTTGCTTCTTTCCGGTGTTGCTTCTTCGGGTTAGTTCCGATAAAGTCGTGTTCGTGAGGATCCGTTCGACTACGTCCGTTTGTCTTCTTCATGGACTCGTTCTTCTTCCTTGCGGGATCTCAGGCAAGATGACCATACCCTCGAAATCACTTCTATCTTGGCTTGCTACTTGCTCGCTCCATCGCTATGCCGCGATACCTACCACTTGCTATATCATGCCTCCCATATTGCCATGTCAAGCCTCTAACCCACCTTTCCTAGCAAACCGTTGTTTGGCTATGTTACCGCTTTGCTCAGCCCCTCTTATAGCATTGTTAGTTGCAGGTGAAGATGGAGTTTGTCCCATGTTGGAACCTGGATATGTTTGGGATATCACAAGATCTCGTATTTAATTAATGCATCTATATACTTGGTAAAGGGTGGAAGGCTCGGCTTTATGCCTGGTGTTTTGTTCCACTCTTGCCGCCCTAGTTTCCGTCATACCGGTGTTATGTTCCTTGATTTTGCGTTCCTTACACGGTTGGGTGTTATGGGGACCCCTTGACAGTTCGCTTTGAATAAAACTCCTCCAGCAAGGCCCAACCTTGGTTTTACCATTTGCCTCACCACCACCTACTTTTCCCTTGGGAGTCGCGCTCCTGAGGGTCATCTTTATTTTAACCCCCCTGGGCCAGTGCTTGTTTAAGTGTTGGTCCGAACCTGTCAGCCGCCGGTGGCCACCAGGGGCAACTCTGGGCTGGCCTACCGGAAGTTTGGACAATCCGGTGTTGCCCTGAGAACGAGATATGTGCAGCTCCTATCGGTATGTCGGCACATCGGGCGGCTTTGCTGGTCTTGTTTTACCATTATCGAAATTCCTTGTAACCGGGGTTCTGAGTCTGATCGGGTCTTCCTGGGAGAAGGAATATCCTTCGTTGACCATGAGAGCTTGTGATGAGCTAAGTTGGGACACCCCTGCAGGGTTTTGAACTTTCTAAAGCCGTGCCCACAGTTATGGGCAGATGGGAATTTGTTAATGTCCGGTTGTAGAGAACATAACATTTAACTTAAATAAAGTGAATCAACCGCATGTGTAGCCGTGATGGTCTCTTTTCGGCGGAGTTCGGGAAGTGAACATGGTTTTGGTGTTATGCTTGAACGTAAGTAGTTTTAGGATCACTTCTTGATCATTATTAGTCTCTCGACCGTGCTTTGCTTCTCTTCTCGCTCTTACTTTTGTATGTTAGCCACCATATATGCTTAGTGCTGCAGCTCCACCTCATTACCCTTTTCCTACCCTTAAGCTTAAATAGTCTTGATCGCGAGGGTGTGAGATTGTTGAGTCCTCGTGGCTCACAGATACTTACAGACAGTTGTAGGTGCCAATGATACCAGTGCAGATGACGCAACTGAGCTCAAGTGGGAGCTCGATGAAGATCGTGTTCGTTGTGTCATTCCGTTTCCTTTCGATCAGTAGTGGAGCCCAGTTGGGATGATCGGGGATCTAGCATTAGGGGTGGTCATTATTTATTTTTGGTTCCGTAGTCGGACCTTGATTGTAATCTGGATGATGTATGATATTTATGTATTGTGTGAAGTGGCGATTGTAAGCCAACTCTTTATCCCTTTCTTATTCAGTACATGGGATTGTGTGAACATTACCCCTCTTGCGACATGCCTACCATGCGGCTATCCCTCTAAGTCGTGCCCCGACACATGGGAGATATAGCCGCATTGTGGGTGCTACAAGTTGGTATCAGAGCCTTCCCCGACTTAGGAGCCCCCTGCTTGATCGAATCGCTGACGCTGTTGAGTCTAGAACAAAATGTTTTGAGTCTTATAGGATTATATATATCGGAGAGTAGGATTCTTTTTACTCCTCAATCCCTTCGTCGCTTTGGTGAGGCCTCCTGACGTAGAGTTTTGACTCTTCTCTCCTCAAATTTCACTATTTTTTTTAGGATCACGCGGGTATCTTGGAATCATTCCGATGGTTTTGTGACGAGAACATTGTTCTTGGTGCCTCATACATTTAGGGGTTGTGGCAGTGTCCCGGGGAGTTGAGCTCCGAGGTGTTGTCGTCACAATTTTATCGTTGCAGTTCTGGAATACCTGAGTTCGCCGACATCGAAAATCTCTTTTATTGCAGTTGTTGGTGACATAACCTCGACGCCACCCAGTACTGGGGTGGGAGTTCGGGAGTATTGCCATAACTCGTATAACGGATGCTTTTTGAAGAAATGATTTCCGAAGGTTTCTTGGTTATGTGTTGAAGGATGGATATAGCTAGATGTAGGATTTGTTAGTTTGGGTGAGATTTTATGCTTCCCCTGTATCCCCAACACCTGATAGCATAACCAGAAAGTTTCGGGAGTTTATAAGTGGGAATTCAAGTAGCTCCTAGAATATCTTTCCAACAGACACATGATACGATCTGGGGTCTATCATATGTTTGTTTCCGGCTTATTCTGCAAGCCAATCCTTTGTTTTGTTTTGAGTTGTGGTATTCGAGTTGCTTCAAAGTCAAGTGTTGATCCCATACCTTTCCTAAGCGGTGTTCTCATATTTGTATGTGAATACAAATCCTTCATGATAATCGAGATTGTCATGTCAATCCTTTTCAACCGGTGTGCTCCTCTTCAAGTGGATCCGATCATTTTTGACATCCGCAAGATCAACTCTAAGTCTTCTCAACGTTGTTTGTTTCATCCGTCCCAAGTTGCTTTTGTTTTCCCACCCTCCCACCCCTTTTTCTTCAAGGAATCGGATTTCTTAATCAAGTATCCTTTTATTGATGGTAAGTCTCTCCATTCTTTTCCGTCAATGTTCTTACCTGGTGGTTCTCATGAAGTTGCTCTACAAGTTCATTATTCTTCATTCTTTTCTTCTCCGGTGGATTCAATGCAAGCTTTCGATGTTGATAATATATTTTCCATTGGTTCACATGCTTTCCATGTTGGAAGTCCTTACTGAAGACTCTCTTATTTATTCACCTCTCGCTATTCAATTGTTCCGCAGTGCTGAAGACATCTAAGAAGATTCACGTTTCCATTGCTAATTCGTTCAAGATATCTCGAGGTTGTTATCTTTTTCGAGCCATTTAATTCAACCGGTGCAATATCTTTCAAGTAATCATTCAACGGTGTTTCTTTTGAGTGGGCCCTAACCCACAGGTATTTTCCCAGGATCTTACCCGACTCTTCTTTTTCGGGAGTTATTCTCAAATTCATTTCAAACTTTGACGTAAGAATGAATTATCATCAGTCATATGTCTTTCTCCAAGATCTTTCAAATTCTTTTCATCGTTGGTTCAACCTTTCTAATTTTCATCCCGGAGTATCTCAACAATTCATGGTGGTGTTCCTCATCGTCATTCTCAACATTTGAAGACCGAAGAAGAGCTCCTCTTAAAATCTTACCTGTTCTTCCAAAGATCGTAGTTCAAGCTTGATGCAATCCTCTCATAATTGTTTTCGATTGTGAGAATTCTTTTCACCCATCTGGAATAATTCAGGAGTCTTTTCAGTTCGATTCTCCGAAGGCCATCATTTCGGGTTTATCCATTCTCAGCTTTCAGCTCTCGTTCTCCAAATCATACCGGTGCATCATTCAAGTATTATCTAATCATCTCGTGATCTCTTCATTCTCTAGTATCTAAATTTCCACAAGTATCTTCGTTCGTTTTTCAATTCTTACGGTGGTTCGTTCAAGAGTTCTCTTCCTTGGTTATCATACCAGTTCATTCGTTGTTTCAATCCTATAGGTGGTTCGTTGAAGCCTTTCTCAAGTTTGTGCTATATCTCTCTTAAACCTTTCTACGAGAATAAGTACTATGCCAAATCCGTCGCTTGTCATCAATTTAAATTGGTGAAGGATACACATAATGTAATTCTTATTCTTGTTTCATCCAAGTGATTAATTCCTTATTCCGGAGGTTCATCAAAATTCTTGATTTCATTTCTTCATCTTTCTTTTTCGGAGCTCTAGGTTTTCTGCATTATCTCATCGCGAAGCTCCATCTAAATCATCGCAAGGCTTCACCTTGTGTTTTCAACTTCTCTTTCTTCCATTATTCTTTTATTACCAGAGTTTTTCATGGAGGCTCTACATGATGGCTCATCAAAGATTTAATTCCTTCTCGAAGTGTTCATTGAGATTCTTTTCAAATGAGCTCAAGTGTTCTTCATCTTGCATTCTGAAGTGCAATTCTTTCTCTCTTATCTTGTGAGGTGGTGTTATGTCATTGTTGATAATTTCCCTTCGTGTTTCATGATTCACAAGTTTCAAGAGCGACATTGATGACCCACAAGTATAGGGGATCTATCGTAGTCCTTTCGATAAGTAAGAGTGTCGAACCCAACGAGGAGCAGAAGGAAATGATAAGCAGTTTTCAGCAAGGTATTCTCTGCAAGTACTGAAATAAGTGGTAATAGATAGTTTTGTGATAGGATAGGTTGTAATGAGCAACAAGTAACAAAAGTAAATAAAGTGCAGCAAGGTGGCCCAATCCTTTTGTAGCAAAGGACAAGCCAGAACAAACTCTTATAATAGGAAAAGCGCTCCCAAGGACACATGGGAATATCGTCAAGCTAGTTTTCATCACATTCATATGATTCGCGTTCGATACTTTGATAATTTGATATGTGGGTGGACCGGTGCTTGGGTGCTGTTCTTACTTGAACAAGCATCCCACTTATGATTAACCTCTATTGCAAGCATCCGCAACTACAACAAAAGTATTAAGGTAAACCTAACCATAGCATGAAACATATGGATCCAAATCAACCCCTTACGAAGGAAACGCATAAACTAGGGTTTAAGCTTCTGTCACTCTAGCAACCCATCATCTACTTATTACTTCCCAATGCCTTCCTCTAGGCCCAAATAATGGTGAAGTGTTATGTAGTCAACATTCACATAACACCACTAGAGGCTAGACAACATACATCTTATCAAAATATCAAACGAATACCAAATTCACATGACTACTCATAGCAAGACTTCTCCCTTGTCCTCCGGAACGAACGTAATTACTCACAAAGCATATTCATGTTCATAATCAGAGGGGTAATAATATGCATATAGGATCTGAACATATGATCTTCCTCCAAATAAACCAACTAGCATCAGCTACAAGGAGTAATCAACACTACTAGTAACCTACTAGCACCAATCCCGGACTTTGAGACAAGAATTGGATACAAGAGATGAACTAGGGTTTGGAGATGAGATGGTGCTGGTGAAGATGTTGATGGATATTGCCCTCTCCCGATGAGGGGAGCGTTGGTGATGATGATGGTGATGATTTCCCCCTCCCGGAGGGAAGTTTCCCTAGCAGAACAGCTCTGCCGAAGCTCTAGATTGGATCTGCCAAGGTTCCGCCTCGTGGCGGCGGAGTCTCGTCCCGAAAAGTTCCTTCTTATTTTTTTCTCATCGAAAGACCTCATATAGGAGAAGATGGATGTCGGAGAGCCACCAGGGGGCCCATGAGGTATTTCAAATGCTTCTACACAATCATCATCAAAGACAAATGGTATATCTTTTTGCAATAAATTAGTCAGAGACCGAGAAATTTTTGAGAAGTCCTTAATGAACCTCCTGTAAAATCAGGTGTGACCAAGGAAACTTCTTATACCTTTGATGTCCTTGGGACATGGCATCTTTTCAATAGCATCGACCTTGGCTTTATCAACTTCAATACCTCTTTCAGAAACTTTGTGCCCCAAGACAATACCTTCATTAACCATAAAGTGGCACTTTTCCCAATTCAAGACAAGATTAGTTTCTTCACATCTCTGCAAAACTCGATCAAGATTGCTCAAGCAATCATCAAAATAGGAACCATAGACGGAAAAGTCGTCCATGAAAACCTCATAAATCTTTTCACAAAAGTCAGAGAATATAGCCATCATGCATCTTTGAAAGGTAGCAGGTGCATTACATAAACCAAAAGGCATACGTCTATAAGCAAAAGTACCAAAAGGGCATGTAAAAGTAGTCTTTGATTGATCTCTAGCCGACATAGGTATTTGAGAGAAACCAGAATAACCATCTAGAAAGCAATAGTGTGTATGTTTGCATAATCTTTCTAGAATTTGATCAATAAAAGGTAAGGGGTAATGATCTTTCTTAGTAGCTTTATTTAATTTGTGGAAATCAATTACCATCCTATAACCTGTGATAATTCTTTGTGGAATCAATTCATCTTTATCATTAGGAACAACAGTAATACCTCCCTTCTTAGGGACACAATGGACATGACTTACCCACTCACTATCAGCAACAGGATAGATTATACCTGCCTCCAGAAGCTTTAGTATTTCTTTTCTTACCACTTCTTTCATTTTAGGATTCAGACATCGTTGAGGATCACGAACTGGTTTGGCGTCTGCTTCCAAATTTATTTCATGTTGACATAGAGTGGGACTAATGCCCTTAAGATCATCAAGAGTATATCCAATAGCAGCATGATGCTTCTTTAGAGTTTTCAATAATCTTTCTTCTTCATGCTCTGAAAGGTTAGCACTAATAATAACAGGATATATCTTCTTTTCATCAAGATAAGCATATTTAAGATTATCAGGCAACGGTTTAAGCTCAAACACAGGATCACCCTTGGGTGGAGGAGGATCCCCTAAAATTTCAACAGGCAAATTGTGATGCAGCATAGGTTCCTGTTTAAAGAATACTTCATCTATTTCCCTTCTTTCATTCATGAACATATCATTTTCATGGTCTAGCAAATAGTGTTCTAAAGGATCACTAGGAGGTACGGCAATAGAAGCAAGACCAATAATTTCATCCTTACTAGGTAATTCTTCCTCATGATGTTGTTTACTAAATTTAGAGAAATTAAACTCATGAACCATATCATCCAAGCCAACAGTAACAACATTCTTTGTGCAATCTATGGTAGCATTGACAGTATTTAAGAAGGGTCTACCAAATATAATGGGACAAAAGCTATCTTGCGGAGAAGTGAGAACAAGAAAATCAACAGGATATTTAGTCTTCCCACACAAGACTTCAACATCTCTAACAATTCCAGTTGGTGCAATAGTATCTCTATTAGCAAGTTTAATTGTGACATCAATATCTTCTAACTCAACAGGTGCAATTTCATTCTTAATTTCTTCGTATAAAGTATGCGGTATAACACTAGCACTTGCATCCATATCACATAAGCCATAATAACAATGATCTCCTATTTTAACAGAAATAAGAGGCACGCCTACCACATGTCTATGTTTATCTTTATCACAAGGTTTAGCAATTCTAGTAGTTTCACCTTCGAACTGAATAACATGCCCGTCAATATTATCAGACAAGAGATTTTTAACAATAGCAATATTAGGTTCTACTTTAACTTGCTCAGGAGGTGTATAAGTTCTAATATTGCTTTTACGAACAACAGTTGAAGCTTTACCATGATCCTTTATTCTAACAGGGAAAGGTGGTTTCTCAATATAAGAAGTAGGAACAATAGGATCATTATAAGTGACGGTCTTTTCTTCAACTTTAATAGGTGCAGCTACTTTTACTTCTATGGGAGGATGATATTTAAACCACTTCTCCTTAGGGAGATCAACATAAGTAGCAAAAGACTCACAGAAAGAAGCTACTATCTCAGAGTCAAGTCCATATTTAGTGCTAAACTTACGGAAAATATCGGTATCCATAAAAGGTTTAACACAATCAAACTTAGGTGTCATACCCGACTCCTTACCTTCGTCGAGGTCCCAATCTTCAGAGTTGCGTTTAATTCTATCCAATAAATTCCATCTGAATTCAATAGTCTTCATCATAAAAGAGCCAGCACAAGAAGTATCGAGCATGGTGCGATTGTTTTCAGAAAGCCGAGCATAAAAACTTTGCATAATTATTTCTCTCGGGAGCTCATGATTGGGGCATGAATATAACATTGATTTAAGCCTCCCCCAAGCTTGAGCGATGCTTTCTCCTTCGCGAGGCCAGAAATTATATATATAATTGCGATCACGATGAACAAGATGCATAGGGTAATACTTTTGATGAAATTCCAGCTTCAATCTTTTATAGTCCCATGATCTCATATCATCACATAGCCTATACCATATCAATGTGTCTCCCTTCAAAGATAAAGGGAAGACCTTCTTCTTAGCAACATCATCGGGTATACCTGCAAGCTTAAATAATCCACAAACTTCATCCACATATATTAAGTGCTCATCATGATGCTTTGTTCCATCTCCTGTAAAAGGGTTAGCTAGCAGTTTTTCCATCATACCCGAAGGAAATTTAAAAGGAGTTTCATTTTCAATAGGTTCAGTAGGTTGAGGAGCAACTCTTTGCTTTACTGGACGGGGTGAAGATACCCCGAACAAGCCCCTCAGAGAATTACTTTCCATAGTAACAAGTGACAGTAAATTTCAACACACTATATAAATTTTTCCTTACCAAATTCCACCTACCAAAGGCGCTACACTCCCCGGCAACAGCGCCAGAAAAGAGTCTTGATGACCCACAAGTATAGGGGATCTATCATAGTCCTTTCGATAAGTAAGAGTGTCAAACCCAATGAGGAGCAGAAGGAAATGATAAGCGGTTTTCAGCAACGTATTCTCTGTAAGTACTAAAATAAGTGGTAACAGATAGTTTTGTGATAGGATAGGTTGTAACGAGCAACAAGTAACAAAAGTAAATAAAGTGCAGCAAGGTGGCCCAATCCTTTTGTAGAAAAGGACAAGTCGGAACAAACTCTTATAATAGGAAAAGCGCTCCCGAGGACACATGGGAATATCGTCAAGCTAGTTTTCATCACATTCATATGATTCGCGTTCGATACTTTGATAATTTGATATGTGGGTGGACCGGTGCTTGGGTGATGTTCTTACTTGAACAAGCATCCCACTTATGATTAACCTCTATTGCAAGCATCCGCAACTACAACAAAAGTATTAAGGTAAACCTAACCATAGCATTAAACATATGGATCCAAATCAGCCCCTTACGAAGCAACACATAAACTAGGGTTTAAGCTTCTGTCACTCTAGCAACCCATCATCTACTTATTACTTCCCAATGCCTTCCCCTAGTCCCAAATAATGGTGAAGTGTTATGTAGTCGACGTTCACATAACACCACTAGAGGCTAGGCAACATACATCTTATCAAAATATCAAACGAATACCAAATTCACATGACTACTCATAGCAAGACTTCTCCCTTGTCCTCAGGAATGAACGTAATTACTCACAAAGCATATTCATGTTCATAATCAGAGGGGTAATAATATGCATATAGGATCTGAACATATGATCTTCCACCAAATAAACCAACTAGCATCAACTACAAGGAGTAATCAACACTACTAGCAACCTACTAGCACCAATCCCGGACTTTGAGACAAGAATTGGATACAAGAGATGAACTAGGGTTTGGAGATGAGATGGTGCTGGTGAAGATGTTGATGGAGATTTCCCTCTCCCGATGAGAGGAGCGTTGGTGATGACGATGGTGATGATTTCCCCCTCCCGGAGGGAAGATTCCCCGGCAGAACAGCTCTGCCGGAGCTCTAGATTGGATCCGCCAAGGTTCCACCTCGTGGCGGCGGAGTCTCGTCCCGAAAAGTTCCTTCTTATTTTTTTCTCATCGAAAGACCTCATATAGGAGAAGATGGACATCGGAGAGCCACCAGGGGGCCCACGAGGTAGGGGGCGCGCCCTAGGGGGGGCGCCCCCCACCCTCGTGAGCAGGGTGTGGGCCCCTTGGCCTTCATCTTTGGCGTGGATTTTTATTTATTTCTTTTAAGACGTTCCGTGGAGTTTCAGGACTTTTGGAGTTGCGCAGAATAGGTCTCTAATATTTGCTCCTTTTCCAGACTAGAATTCCAGCTGCCGGCATTCTCCCTCCTTATGTAAACCTAGTAAAATAAGAGAGAATAGCCATAAGTATTGTGACATAAAGTGAAATAATAGTCCATAATGCGATAAATATCGATATAAAAGCATGATGCAAAAAGGACGTATCAGACATATCTAAATCCATCATTTTCTCTTCACTCAAGACATCTTTTCAAACCATCAATCTCTTCATTGGAGTTATATTGGGTTTATATTCCACCTAAAGCTTTCCGGAAGGATTGTTGCCATTTATGGTGGTTATAAATGACCCAAGTTCTTCATTTATCCTTCCGGGGAAATAAGTTTCTCGTCTCCTTGTTGATATCAATCCAATCAATTGTTAAGTTAGTGGCAGAATTTCACCTCAAGTTTTGAGATGTTTTCCATAAGCCCACATCAAGCTTACTCTTTTTGTTGTTGGTTTTTCCAACAACTCCGTTATAACCTTCTTGGAAGGGTGCTTTCCAAGCACATTTGTGGCAGAAGTTGGCATTTTCTTCTCCATTCTTTTATTCCAATGACCTATCTTCTATTATTTCTTCCGGAGGCATTGTGATGTTGCTCTTTTCACTCATCATCCCGATTTGTGAAGATCACGTTCTTTCCTTTTGCTTATCCATTTTCAACCGGAGTGCCATATCCTTCATTCAAGTTCTCTCATCTTATCAGTTTTACCTCCCTTCTCAACCGGAGTGCTGTCTGAAATCTTCCTTACCCATTGTGCATTTCTTTCAATAGTTTCGGAGGCAGTGTGTTGTTGATCTCATCAAGTATCCTCCCATCTTGTAAAGTTCATGATCATTTCCTTCCATTTACAGTCGGAGTGCTGTCCAAATTATATCAATTGTATTTCCTTCTCTATCTTGTTTAACCGGAGTGCGGTGGATATCATTCCTCTTCTAACCGGAGTCTCATCCAAGTGCTTTCATTTTGCCAAGTTCATATTATTGCCTTCCATTTCCAACCGAGGTGTTGTCGTAATTGATCTTTATCGTTCCTTGTACATCTCGTTTCATCCGGAGCGCTTGCATGTACTTCTCACCCATTGCAATCCTTTTTCTTACGCCTTGCAACCTATAAGGTTCTAGTAATGATCCTTGTTCCTCTTTTCTAACGGAGTGTTTTCAACTTTGTTCATCTTCGTTGTATTTTTTCTTTCAATTTGTTCAACCTCTCAAGGTTCTTTGGTTTCACTCATTTGTCAAAGAAGCAACTTAGTTTTACCTCTTCTCTTCCTCTTTTGTTTTTCCCTCCGGTGCCATCCTAGATCTCAGGACGAGATCCTCTTGTAGTGGTGGAGTGTTGTAACGCCTCGAGACCGATGCGCCAGGTGTCTTCCAGTTATTCGTTGTCTTTGCCATGTCATTTGCTTGCATGTTGCATCTTGTCATGTCATCATGTGCATTGCATCATCATGTTTTTCAAATTTGCATCCATCCGGGTTCCCCAGTTCCGCCCGTTGTCCGTTGTGAGTCCAACCACACTTGCACGCGCCTGTGGCACGTCCGAAATATTATTTTATAAGTGGCCGGAAAATGTTCTCGGAATGGGTTGAAAGTTGGCATGTGGTGTTGTTATAGTGTAGATAGGTCGCCTGCAAAGTTTCATCGCATTCGGAGTTTGTTTGATGCCCCAACGGATAACTATAGCGGCAGTATAGCCGGTCATACATCGGACGTTTTCGGTATCCGGAAACATGTGCCGGGTTTTCCCTCTCCTTCCTCCCTAGACCGTCTACACAGTCCACTACATACCACCAGGCCCAACCTAACCTATCTCGTCAGCCTGCGGCCCTCCTCGCGCGCGCATCCGAAATCTTTCCCGGACCCGACCCGAGCAGTCGTCACCGTTGTATTCGGATCATCCCCAAACATCTACAATAACATCACCATTTTCTTATTTGGACTCCTCTAACCTTTTATTATCGATCGTCCGATTACGATCGGAGGGATCCGTTAACCCCTAACCTAATCCACCAGCGTATATAAGGAGGCAACCCTAGTTTTTAGGCCACTTGTCCCATCCATCCTCCTGCCCGCCGCCACCTACTCACCATCTCCATCGGGATCCTCCCAGATCCCCATCGACCAACCACTGCTCCACCTCGTTGTCAACACTAGACCAACCATCGCCTTCCCTCTTGATCCACCCATCCAGCCTTGAGCCTCCTCTGCGTCGCGCCTCCCGAGCAGCAACCAGGAGCCCGAGCTCCATCTTCCTCGCCCTCGTCTGCGAGCACTTGAGGTCCTGCCTCCTCATTGCCTCGCCTGTCCTCAAGCCCCTGCCCGGAGGACCCCACAAGCAGCAACAGTTTCTGCATCTTCGGTCGCAGCTCCAGGCCACCGGCTGCAAGCAGCAGCACCAGGCCAGGACTACCCCACTCATGACCTCGAGTTGGCGGCAGTTGTTCATGCTCTTTTAACATGGAGACATCTCTTGTTGGGAAGAAAAGTGGACATCTTCACTGATCATAAGAGTCTCAAGTACATCTTCAATCAGCCCAACCTCAACCTCAGGCAAACTCGTTGGGCCAAAATGATTCAAGAGTATAATCCGAGTATTGAACGAGATATGTGCAGCTCCTATCGGGATTTGTTGGCACATTTGGGCGGCTTTGCTGGTTTAGTTTTACCATTGTCGAGATGTCTTGTAACCGGGATTCCGAGTCTGATCGGGTCGTCCTGGGAGAAGGAATATCCTTCATTGACCGTGAGAGCTTGTGCTGGGCTAAGTTGGGACACCCCTGTAGGGATTTGAACTTTTGATAGCTGTGCCCGCGGTTATGGGCAGATGGGAATTTGTTAATGTCCGGTTGTAGAAAACCTGAAACTAAACTTAAGTACAATGAATCAACAGCGTGTGTAGCCGTGATGGTCTCTTTTCGGCGGAGTCCAGGAAGAGAACACGTTCTTGTGTTATGCTTGAACGTAAGTAGTCTAGGATCACTTCTTGATCATAGATTCTCGACCGTGCCTTGCCTTTCTCTTCTCGCTCTCATTTGCGTAAGATTAGCTACCATATATGCTAGTGCTTGCTGCAGCTCCACTTCATACCATTTCCCTACCCATAAGCTTAAATAGTCTTGATCGCGAGGGTGTGAGATTGCTGAGTCCCCGTGACTCACAGATTACTTCCAAAACCAGATGCAGGTGCCGATGATACCATTCCAGGAGATGCGACTGAGCTCAAGTGGGAGTTTTATGAGGACTCAGGATGTTACTACGTTTCCTTTCCAGACGATCAGTAGTGGAGCCTAGTTGGGGTGATCGGGGATCTTATGCATTTGGGGTTGTCTTTATTTTGGTTCCGTAGTCGGACCTTGATTGTATCTGGATGATTGTAATGCTATATTTATGTATTGTGTGAAGTGGCGATTGTAAGCCAACTCTATACCTCTTTCTTCTTCAATACATGGGATGTGTAAAGATTACCCCTCTTGCGACTTTGCCTACAATGCAGTTATGCCTCTAAGTCGTGCTCCGACACGTGGGAGATATAGCCGCATCATGGGTGTTACAAGTTGGTATCAGAGCCTTCCCCAACTTAGGAGCCCCCTGCTTGATCGAATCGCTGGCGTTGTTGAGTCTAGAAAAATGTTTTGAGTCTTTTAGGATTATATATATCGGAGAGTAGGATTCTTTTTAGTCCTCGGTCCCTTCGTCGCTCTGGTGAGGCATCCTGACGTAAAGTTTTGACTCCTCTCTTCTCAAATTTCACTAAAAAAATTTAGGATCACGCGGGTATCTTGGAATCGTTCCGATGGTTTTGTGACGAGGACATTGTTCTTGGTGCCTCCTGACATTTAGGGGTTGTGGCAGTGTCCCGGGGAGTTGAGCTCCGAGGTGTTGTCGTCACAATTTTATCGTTGTAGTTCTGGAATACCTGAGTTACGCCGACATCGAAAAATCTCTTTTATGCTGTTGTTGGTGAGATAACCTCGACGCCACCCAGTACTGGGGCAGGAGTTCGGGAGTATTGCCATAACTCGTATAACGGATGCTTTTCGAAGGTTGAGGTAAATGATTTCCGAAGGTTTCTTGGTTATGTGTTGAAGGATGGATACAGCTGGATGTAGGATTTGCTAGTTTTGGGTGAGATATTATGCTTCCCCTGTATCCCCAACACCTGATTGCATAACCGGAAAATTTCGGGAGTTTCATATGTGCGAATTCATGTAGCTCTAGTATTTCTTCCGCAGATATTTGGTTTGTGATTGAGTAATCCTTACCAAGTATTTGTTCATGTCCGTACCTTGTTGTTTTATTCATCTACCTCTATCTAAGTGGCTTCTCAATTTATGGAAGTGTGATCATTTAATTTGGAATTCATTCGTTCATTCTTGTTCGAATGTTAAGACTATATGTTGCAATTTCGATCCATTTGATTCAGCTTGAATATATGTCTGTCAAGATGCTAACGGATGTCACCCTCTTCAGGATGGCTCCTCCAACGCGTCAGAATCCGGAACCGCCGCCACCACCTCCACCTCCGGGGGCATGGTAAGCTATGATGGTCGCTACCAATGCCAACACGCAGCTGATTATGCAACTCTTGCAAGAGCGCAACCAAGGAAATCAAGGCAATGGCAACAATCAAACTCAGTTTGCTACACTCAACCAGTTCCTTGCAAACCAGCCGAAGACCTTCAGTAACTGTGTAGAGGCCACAGACGCTGATGATTGGCTCGTGGATATCTGCAAACATTTCGAGTGCAGCAACGTCAGGCCTGAGGACTTTGTCAAGTTTGCTTCGTTCCAACTCAAAGACCAAGCTGCTGAGTGGTATCAGCAATACAAAGATTCCAGAGGAGGTCGTGTGATTACCTGGGATGATTTCCGCCAAGACTTCAGAGCTCACCACATTCCTTAGAGTGTTGTTGAGAGCAAGCGTGAGGAGTTCCGCAATCTGAAGCAAGGCAGCTTGTCTGTTTACCAATACAACATCATGTTCCAGAAGCTCGCTCGTTTCACCAAGCAAGATGTCCCTGACGAGAAGAGCATGATTTATCAGTTCAGAGGTGGCCTCAGAGAAGATCTGCAACTAGCTCTTGTGCTTTTTGAGCCGAGAAAGTATGATGAGTTCTACAATATGGCACTGAAGCAAGAGGCTGCTCAGCTCAAGTGCGATGCTTCCAAGAAGAGAGTCAGGGATGCAACTCCTGCTTCTTCAACTCAAGTGGCAGCTAAGCAGCAAAAGTATTGGTTGCCTCCTCCTCCTCTGTTCCGTCAGCCTTATCAGTAGAAGAGCAAAGGTGGCAATGGATCTTCCCACCCAACCCAGGCTATCAGAACAAGGCTTCGTCTCATGCTCCAAGATCAAGTGCTCCGTATCACCGTCCGCTCTCAGAGGTCACGTGCATAACCAGAGGCGTCTTCCTCCTCCTGTGAGATCTTCCAGCAATGCAGTGGTCAAGCATAATCCCAAGTTTGCAAAGGTCAACATGATGAACGCAACTCAGGCATAGGACTCGTCAGAAGTGATCATGGGCAACCTTCCAGTTAACTCTATTCCGGCAAAAGGTCTTTTTGATACTGGTGCATCGCATTGTTTCATTTCTAAACCTTTTGCATCAAAGTATGAGTGTGATTATCAACATTTGCCAAGATCTTTATCAATTGTGTCCCCGGGCAAGCAGATGACAGCTAATATCTGCGTCTTGGATGTTTCTATCATGATGGGCGACTACAAATTTCTGGCTTCTCCAATTGTTCTGGGTGACTTGGATATTGATCTAATACTCGGCATTGACTGGCTTTCTAAGGACAAGGCTCAGCTTGATTGTGCTGCCAGGCAAATTCAATTGACACACTCGTCTGAGGATGTGATTGTCTTTGCCGCTCGTGACGATACCATTCGACTGTTTTCTCTCAACGAGAAGGGCGAGTTGGATGCCATCTCTCAGATTCCAGTCGTTTGTGAATATCAAGACGTCTTTCCCGAAGAGCTTCCAGGAATGCCTCCTCACCGGCTAGTTGAATTCGTCATCGATCTTGAGCCTGGCACGGAACCTGTTTGCAAATGTCCTTACAAGCTTGGACCGAAAGAGTTGAAGGAGCTGAATAAACAACTCGATGAACAAGAGCATATGGGTCTGATCCGACCGAGTTTTTCTCCTTGGGGTTGTGGTGTTCTTTTTGTCAAGAAGAATGATGGAATGGACCGACTTTGTGTCGACTACCGTCCATTGAACAAGAAGACCATAAAGAACAAGTACCCATATCCAACATCAACGAGCTTTTCGAACAACTCAAAGGTGCTCAAGTATTCCCAAAGCTTGACCTCCCTATGGGCTATAATCAGATTCACATTCATGAACAAGATATCCCCAAGACAGCGTTCATGTCAGGACCCCGATCCTAAGTCACACCGATCTAGCATGTACCACTTCATATCACTTTGCCGCCTCACGCACGGTATTCCCACAAGTGCCACCTTATCTAGCCCAGGACCGTTTGCGCCTTTTGGCTCACGTATATGATAATGTCGCTAGCATCCATATGACAGAGAATCCGGGCCGACATGGCTAGTCGTGAACCCAAAGCGGCACCAACCTATGGGGACAGGCATACATGAATCACATCGAGCATGTCGGTCAGCAGCATGTGAATCCGGGCTATAGCACTGGGCTAACAGGACTCCGGGAACCCGGGTTGTAGCAGGCTAGGCAGGACTCCGGATGTCACCGTGTGACATTTCCTTGAAGGGACAGACACAGGAACAAAGTGAAACACATGCCGGCCAGTCAAGTGTCCTGAGCAGTAGTGCTGGGCTAGCAGGACTCCGGTGAACCGGGCTGAAGCGGACTACTATTGCTCATGGAAGCACTAGACTACATTTCCCCATAAGAGAGGCTGCCAAGGATAAACAACTAGATTGTCGGATCCCACACATGCCAAGCATTTCAATCATACACACAATATGCTCGATGTGTGTAAATACAACATGGCATCACAACATAACTCTATGAATCAAGTATTTATTCATTAGGCTCCGAGGAGCGAGAAATTACAAACATGGGTCTCATGACCCAACAATCATAGCATACAAATCAAAGCACATGCGGAAGCTTAACATGTCTGAGTACAGACATCTACAAATGAAAAAGGCTAAGAAGCCTGACTATCTACCAGATCCTGCTGAGGGCACAAGATCATAGCCGAGGTATCAAGCTAAACGTCGAAGTCCACATGGAACTACTAGCGAGACTGACGTCTCTCTGCAAAACATAAAATAGGCAAACGTGAGTACAAATGTACCCAGCAAGACTTACATCAGAAGTATCTACATATGCATCGGTATCAATAAAGGGGGTGGTGGAGTTTGACTGCAGCAAGCCAGCTTTGACTCAGTGGCTAACCTGAACTACGACTGCAAGCAACTCTTTTGAGGTGACGCACACGAGTCCACATATTCACCATTCAATACACCACTATGGATCCGCTCCCGTCTCCCTACGGGAAGGCCATCCATAGCACTCACACTTATCTTGCGAGTTTTAGAGTATCCACTTTCACTTGTCTATGAATTGTTATAGGTAACCCAGAAGTCCATTACCGCGGACACGGCTATTCGAATAGATGATGTTAACCCTGCAGGGGTGTACTTCTTCACACACGCTCTCACCACTTACCGCCGTTTACACGACATGTACTCGGCAGCCTTCAAGCGGAAGCCCAACGAGGGTGTCGGCCACGGCCTACCTAAACACTCAAGTCTCTAGTCCAGGTTTATCGCCTATCCAGGTTCCATCCGCAGGGAGTCCGGCCGAGGTTTCCACATACGTCCCCGGACGATGTGTACAGGGTTCCGAGACACCAAACGGGCGCCCAGCATGCCCGGCCATGGTGTATCTACTGCATCATAGCCCACCCCTAGGGTCAGCGCTACGCACGACCGCCAACACAAATCTTATAAACACCGGAAACTAGTTGCAACTCCTGGACAGAGGACAAGGGTGATCAAGAAGCCGAGAGGGTCCATAGGTTTCGGGCCTAATGCATGGTAGTAACTGTTTCATGGATCACAAACACAGAACTCAGTTCCCGAGGACGTCTTCAATGAGACAACCCACCATGTACTCCTACATGGCCTCTCACCGCTACCTTTACCAAATCGTGTTCACACACTTAGCTCTCAACAATAGGACATGTTTACACACCTCCGATTCATCCCCAATGAATCAGACCTGACTCAACTCTAAGTAGTAGCGGGCATGACAAACAAACATGAATGAGTAGGCACATCAGGGCTCAAACAACTCCTACTCATGCTAGTGGGTTTCATCTATTTACTGTGGCAATGACAGGTCATGCAGAGGAAAGGGGTTCAACTACCGCAACATGTAACAGTTGAATCATTGTTGTACTAATGCAGTAAAAGAGAGCCGGAGCGAGAGAGTGGGATTGTATCGGAATGAACAAGGGGGTTTTGCTTGCCTTGCACTTCTGAAGATGATATAGCTCTTCATTGGTGTCATTGATCACATCGTCGAAACATACGTCTACCGAGGGGGAACAATCACCGGCAAACACAGAAAGAAATACAATCAATGCAATGCACAACATGATGCATGATCATGACATGTCAATATGATGTGTTTGAGCTAATGCAACTAAAACCAGGGTGGTTTGAGCTTATTTGAATCAAAGATTCAAATACAAGCCTAAACTATGAAGTCATATAAGTGCATTATCATGTTTCATCTAAACAGCAAGTTTAGGTTGCTCTAACATGCATGAAACCAGTACAGATGGATAGATTGGATTTTTCTGATCATTTTTCATATATAAATTATTTCTATTGGAGTTATAGATTATTTTCTATGATTTTTACAAGTTTTAACTATTTTCTGGAATTTCCTGAATAAGAATAAATCCAGAAAAAGGAGTTACTGCGTCAGCACTGCATCACTGCGACGTCAGCTGGTCAACAGGGTCGCCCAGAGTCAAACCTGACGGCTGGGACCCACGGGTCAGTGTAACATGGCTGGTTTGGGTGGATGACATGTGGGACCAGTCAACAGCCGCGTCAGCAAAGTCAATGCTGACGTGTGGGTCCTAGTGGGTTATGAACTAATCTAAACAGAAAATTAAATTAAACTAACAGGCACAGGACCCACATGGCAGTGGCACTAGGGGTGGTTTAGTTGAGTCATTAGTGGCTAATGACGAGCCACGACATCAGCCACCGGAGTTTCGCCGGTGGTGACCTCGAACCGCGGCGGAGTTCGCTCGGAACTCGCCAGAGGCGACGGATCGACGCGCCTGGGGCACCAGAGGATAGCCCGTGCCCGTGCACATCTAGGGAGATCAAAGGGAGGTGCGAGGGTGGACGGAGCTCGCCGGAAGTGAGCTCGCGGCGGCGCCGGAGTTCGGGTGTGCACGGGTTTGCGGCTACGGTGCAGGGAGGCCTAACGGGCGGGTGATTCGAGCTCCTAGAGACTCCCTGAGTGTGTTGACGTGCTCGGAGGCGAGCTTGCACGGCCGTAGCCGCGGTGGCGGCATGGCCGGCGACGAGGAGCTATCGGCTCCGGTGAAACTAGGGCTACGCGGTGCAAAAGAGGCGGGGAAGAGAGGGGTTCGGTGCGTGAGCTCACAGCGATCACGAAGAGGGGCTCAGCTTGCTCGGGGACGGCTTGGCGACGGCGAATCCGTCGATGGAGTCCGGCGGCTGTGCTCGGGGAAGACGACTCGTGGCAGCGATGTGGGGCTCCCGCGGTGGCGTGGCTCGGGGTGGAAGAAAGAGGGGGTTGAGGCGGAGCCTCTGGGCCAGTCAGAGAAACGAGGGAGAGGCGGTGGCCGCGGTGGTGCTCGTCGGTGTTCTTGGGCGGTCACGGCGATCGCGGGAGAGAGAGAGAGGAGGAGAGGAGGACGAGGGAGAGTGAGAGAGGGTCCAGGGGTCGCGTGGCGATGCCAGAGTCGTCCAGGGCGTCGGGGGGGGGGGGGGGGGTGCACGCATGCAGGCAGGAGGTGGCCGGCTCCCGTCGGGCACACGCCCACGTCCTCCTGGCGCGGCGGGGAAGACGACTGGCAGCTGGGCTGCACAGTAGCGGGCCGCGTAGGTGGGCTGCACAAGACCTGGGCCAAGTGGCTACACAGGTATGGCCAGGTAATTCTCTCTCTCTCTTTTTCTTCTGTTTTGCATTTTCTGTAATTTCTTTTTAATTTAGTTTTAGACACTAAATCATTTTTGTTGCTTCTGATAATTCTTGTAGGGACTGGTTGGATTATTCCAAAGCCCTTCACCAAAGATCAGAATTATTGGACATATTTAATTAATTAATAAATATATATCCAATGCAAATAGTTATTGATTTAATTCAAAGGCCCAAAATAAAATATCTCTGAGATTCCAAAAATATTGTTTTAAGTTTTACCTCTTGCCAATATTTTCAGAGACTAAGAGGAACATTTTCTTGGACTTCTTTGAAAATTTTTAATGTTGATTATTTTTGAAGTGATTTATGAGGGTTTCAACTAACCTCAATTCAACTTTCAGAATTTAGACATGATGCATGATGCTCACTCAGGTAATTAGCTACAAGCAAATTCTAGGGCTGTGACAACTCACCCCCACTAAACAAGAATCTCGTCCCGAGATTCAAGACATGAGGTAAGAAGACAGAGGGAACACCAATAAAGAATCTTCACGATCCGATTGCCCTTCTCAAAGATGTTGATTCATTGCATCATGTCGATCTTGACATCCTCGCTTTTGAGATCTTCATCCACGCGATGACGACAGAAAGAAACTATACTAGGATTGATCTTCTCGAAGATCGAGCTATACAAGATCCACTCGTGGAATGAGATGTTGGAACATCTTGAGTTGAGACACAGAACACATCAAGAGGGATGGAAGAACAAACGGCGGGGTTTGATTTGGTGGGCAACAATTCCACGCTTAGAAAGATGGTGGATGGTGTCAAGGTGGCGAGGAAATAATTGCCATGATTCCGTAACGGGGCACCTTGGAAAAAGTGATTCGTTGAACTGTTCCCTTAAGTGGCAAGAAGAATTACTTTTGATCCATAGATCATTGAAACTCTCTATACCAGCCTAAGGCAATTCTCAATCGATCGTCTAGAAGAGTTCGAAGGAGTGGCATACTCAGACTAGGATGGATGATGTGGACTACCTTGTTGAGGACAACGCAATGGATGATTTTTGCTTATCATCGGAAATGGATGGGACCCGTGGTAGGACCACTTTTGAAGACGATCCTTGACGGCAACTGCTGAGAAGGACAACCCATAGGACATTGGCACAATGGGGTGCAAACTGGGAACAAAATGCAAATGTTGGGAATGTTCCAACCATCATATCTGCCTGAGATTCAGATCTGGTTGGAAACAGGATATTTCAGACAGCATGTCTGGAAAGAAAGTTTGCAACACAAACCGACGAGACGGAGTTGCGAGATTCTAGGGAAATGAACTATGATAGCAAGCTCCAAAACATGAGCTGGTTCTGCTACATACGTGTGAACACACTGTCCAAGACAAGCATGATCACTCAGTAGTCTTATAGTAAAACACTGCTGAAGTTCGGGTGAGGAACCATCATCGAGGATATCGAAGTCCTTGCATAAGTCATATGATTAGCTCCTATGGAGAACTTCTTCTCCCTGAACAAATCAATCAATGTCTTGGTGTGCTAGGGATGCATATAGAATGAAGATGATCAGTCTATCAGACCATAGAATACTTTGCACATGCATGGTTGACTTGGGATGATTCCAGAGGAACAGAAACAAGCTTTCTCGAACTCATGGTGACAACTTACATCAACACACATGAATTAGAGGAAGTCGCTTCTTACACCAAACATGTAATTCATGAACGGGACATGAAGATAATGCTTACAAAAGTTTCCAACACTAGTTGGATGTTCAACATGAATCATGGGGAAGACAAAATGCCGCTGATGGGCTCGACAGCAACTCATCGGAATTTCCATATCACTGGACTTCCACCATTATGTGAACAACGTGATAGTATTGGTCAGACCAAAAGATGTAATGGTATATTCTCGAGGAACAACCATGAGTAAGACAACATTACGAACATCGTTGGTTCTGATTTGACTTGACGATAACCCATACTCAAGTCAAAGTTTTGACACGGCAATAGATCCAACAACTGATCACGAGGACCCATCGATAGAGATATCATCTTTCTTCAACACACACACACACACACAAACACACACAAAAAGATATCCCTTAACATGAGCTAAGTCAGACAAGTTTTTATCTTCCAACACTCCAAGTTGTTGTTTGGCTTAACCAACTAGCTCAGGGGTATCCAACACAGATTCTTGGAGAAAAGTGGTTTATTGAAAAACCAACTTGATCACGAGCTCAACATAACCGTCAGGGGAAAACCTGGTGATACTTCCGAGAAGATATTCGGAAAATCACGAACCACCGATATGTTACTAAGCTCGAGAACAATCTTGCTTTTCAGGCAAGACGATATGATCAAATGAGCAAGGGATTCAATCCTAACTCAAAGATCGAAGAGTGCACCAGAACTGAGGACAAGCTAGCACGATCAATCCTAGAATAGTGTTTCGATAACCAACACGCTAAGAATGATATTAATGTACATTAACTACCAAGAAACGAAGTTGCTAGGAGTATTGATTTCACACATCACGATTCACTTGTCGGCATTCCGGATACGATAACACAGGAACCGAGGAATGAACAATGATGGTGAGGAGTATCACTATATCAAGAATTCATGAGAGGTTGTGCAATTCTCATGACATTCTTGGCATAAGACGGCAATACTTTAGGGTAGAACAGAATCAATAGCTGGATTGGCATTTTGATCTGCGGAGCACAACTATTTTGACCCAATCCTGGATATGGATGAGGTACTGGAGTTTGTTTCTCCTAGTCATTCCGAGATAGAATGGCTTGACGGACCACAAGAATAATAAGCATCGATAGCACGAATGCATAATTACTCATGACTATCAATTGACAGACAAAGGTCGGAATACAACTGGAAAGGGACAACTCAAAGGAACATATCACTTTCTGAGTTGTTGATGCATAGGTTAGCATGTCGAACGAGTTCAACATAATTCTTCCGGATAACCCATGCAGATAGGTAGAACTGGCAGAGTCACAATGTAGAACGGAGAACTCATCGAGAGCACTCTTATTGTGATCTTTTGATCCAACAAAATTCTGCCATAAGTGGTTCATAGTATTTGGAAGAAGGAAATACCACGGACCTCGAGGACTAATGCAAAGGTTACTAATATCCTAAAGGAACTAGCAACACTATCAACATGAGGTAAGTAGGGTGAACATCAGGTTCAAGAACCCAGAATTAGAATACCTACTACTAAATGGCATCACGGGATGCTTTCGAGAATGGTGGCCAGAATCATCACACCAGAACACAAAACATGGCTAGATTACTAGGTGACTCCCTAAAACACCTAGGGTCATAATAATAGCTCCAACATATATGTCGAGGCAACAGAGTACCTCAACTCACCGATTAGTGTGATTAATCTGGCCCAAATGGACATCAGGAACAGGAGGAAGGGGTTTGCAAATGCATCAGACTACTTAGAAACCTGGGATGGCTCGGACAGCATAACGGCTGTAAATGCTCAGAGAAAGATTTGAGACATTCACAAGGATTTGCATAGTCACTTAACAACACAATATCAAGGTTCTGAGGCCAGCTAAGAACATAAGTAATAGAAACTGAACTAAGACTTGAATCCATCAATCCTACAAGTCTACGGATTAGTAACACGTGATCCTGATAGAAAGATGAGAAGCCTAGTTCTTAATCCCCGTAGAAAGGAAGAGGTTGACTCAGATCAGAAGGGCATAGGGAGAAGGAGTAAAAAAAGAGCCTTACGTTCCCTTCCACAATCAATTCCCCTACATAACTAAAGCATTTCTAGACACAACTTCGACCAATTTGGCTTGGTAATCCTATAGGCAGTCAGGCTCTGATACCAATGCTGTCAGGACCCCGATCCTAAGTCACACCGATCTAGCATGTAACACTTCATATCACTTTGCGGCCTCACGCACGGTATTCCCACGGGTGCCACCTTACCTGGCCCGTGACCGTTTGCGCCTTTTGGCTCACGTATATGATAATGTCGCTAGCATCCATATGACAGAGAATCCGGGCCGACATGGCTAGTCGTGAACCCAAAGCGGCACCAACCTATGGGGACAGGCATACATGAATCACATCGAGCATGTCGGTCAGCAGTGTGTGAATCCGGGCTATAGCACTAGGCTAACAGGACTCCGGGAACCCGGGCTGTAGCAGGCTAGGCAGGACTCCGAATGTCACCGCGTGACATTTCCCCGAAGGGACAGACACAGGAACAAAGTGAAACACATGCCGGCCAGTCAAGTGTCCTGCACAGTAGTGCCGGGCTAGCAGGACTCCGGTGAACCGGGCTGTAGCGGACTACTACTGCTCATGGAAGCACTAGACTACATTTCCCCATAAGAGAGGCTGCCAAGGATAAACAACTAGATTGTCGGATCCCACACATGCCAAGCATTTCAATCATACACACAATATGCTCGATATGTGTAAATACAACATGGCATCACAACATAACTCTACGACTCAAGTATTTATTCATTAGGCTCCGAGGAGCGAGAAATTACAAACATGGGTCTCATGACCCAACAATCATAGCATACAAATCAAAGCACATGCGGAAGCTTAACATGTCTAAGTACAGACATCTACAAATGAAAAAGGCTAAGAAGCCTGACTATCTACCAGATCCTGCCGAGGGCACAAGATCGTAGCTGAGGTATCAAGCTAAACATCAAAGTCCACACGGAACTACTAGCGAGACTGGCATCTCTCTGCAAAACATAAAATAGGCAAACGTGAGTACAAATGTACCCAGCAAGACTTACATCAGAACTATCTACATATGCATCGGTATCAATAAAGGGGGTGGTGGAGTTTGACTGCAGAAAGCCAGCTTTGACTCAGTGGCTAACCTGAACTACGACTGCAAGCAACTCTTTTGAGGTGGCGCACACGAGTCCACATATTCACCATTCAATACACCACTATGGATCCACTCCCGTCTCCCTACGGGAAGGCCATCCATAGCACTCACACTTATCTTGCGAGTTTTAGAGTATCCACTTTCACTTGTCTATGAACTGTTATAGGCAACCCAGAAGTCCATTACTGCGGACATGGCTATTCGAATAGATGATGTTAACCCTGCAGGGGTGTACTTCTTCACACACGCTCTCACCACTTACCGCCGTTTACACGACATGTACTCGGCAACCTTCAAGCGGAAGCCCAATGAGGGTTTCGGCCACGGCCTACCTAAACACTCAAGTCTCTAGTCCAGGTTTATTGCCTATCCAGGTTCCATCCGCAGGGAGTCCGGCTGAGGTTTCCACATACGGCCCCGGACGATGTGTACAGGGTTCCGAGACACCAAACGGGCGCCCGGCATGCCCGGCCATGGTGTATCTACCGCATCATGGCCCACCCCTAGGGTCAGCGCTACGCACGGCCGCCAACACAAATCCTATAAACACCAGAAACTAGTTGCAACTCCTGGACAGAGGACAAGGGTGATCAAGAAGCCGAGAGGGTCCATTGGTTTCGGGCCCAATGCGTGGTAGTAACTGTTTCATGGATCACAAACATAGAACTTAGTTCCTGAGGACGGCTTCAATGAGACAACCCACCATGTACTCCTACATGGCCTCTCACCGCTACCTTTACCAAATCATGTTCACACACTTAGCTCTCAACAGTAGGACATGTTTACACACCTCCAATTCATCCCCGATGAATCAGACCTGACTCAACTCTAAGAAGTAGCGGGCATGAAAAACAAACATGAATGAGTAGGCACATCAGGGCTCAAACAACTCCTACTCATGCTAGTGGGTTTCATCTATTTACTGTGGCAATGACATGTCATGCAGAGGAAAGGGGTTCAACTACCGCAGTATGTAACAGTTGAATCGTTGTTGTACTAATGCAGTAAAAGAGAGCCGGAGCGAGAGAGTGGGATTGTATCGGAATGAACAAGGGGGGTTTTGCTTGCCTGGCACTTCCAAAGATGATATAGCTCTTCATCGGTGTCATTGATCACATCATCGAAACATACGTCTATCGAGGGGGAACAATCACCGGCAAACACAGAAAGAAATACAATCAATGCAATGCACAACATGATGCATGATCATGACATGTCAATACGATGTGTTTGAGCTAATGCAACTAAAACCAGGGTGGTTTGAGCTTATTTGAATGAAAAATTCAAATACAAGCCTAAAATATGAACTCATATAAGTGCATTATCATGTTTCATCTAAACAGCAAGGTTAGGTTGCTCTAACATGCATGAAACCAGTACAGATGGATAGACTGGATTTTTCTGATCATTTTTCATATATAAATTATTTCCATTGGAGTTATAGATTATTTTCTATGATTTTTACAAGTTTTAACTATTTTCTGGAATTTCTTGAATAAGAATAAATCCAGAAAAAGGATTTACTGCGTCAGCACTGCATCACTGTGACGTCAGCTGGTCAATAGGGTCGCCCAGAGTCAAACCTGACGGCTGGGACCCACGGGCCAGTGTAACAGGGCTGGTTTGGGTGGATGACATGTGGGACCAGTCAACGTCCGCGTCAGCAAAGTCAATGCTGACGTGTGGGTCCAGGTGGGTTATGAACTAATCTAAACAGAAAATTAAATTAAACTAACAGGCATAGGGCCCACATGGCAGTGGCACTAGGGGTGGTTTAGCTGAGTCATTAGTGGCTAATGACGAGCCACGACATTAGCCGCCGGAGTTTCGCCGGCGGTGACCTCGAACCGCGGTGGAGTTCGCTCGAAACTCGCCAGAGGCGACGGATCGACGTGCCAGGGGCACCAGAGGATAGCCCGTGCCCGTGCGCATCTAGGGAGATCAAAGGGAGGTGCGGGGGTGGATAGAGCTCGCCGGAAGTGAGCTCGCGGCAGCGCCGGAGTTCGGGTGTGCACGGGTTTGCGGCTACGGTGCAGGGCAGGCCTAACTGGCGGGCGATTCGAGCTCCTGGAGACTCCTTGAGTGTGTTGACGTGCTAGGAGGCGAGCTTGCGCGGCCATAGCCGCGGTGGCGGCATGGCCGGCGGCAAGGAGCTATCGGCTTCGGTGAAACTAGGGCTACGCGGTGCAAAAGAGGCGGGGAAGAGAGGGGTTCGGAGCGGGAGCTCACAGCGATCACGAAGAGGGGCTCGGCTTTCTCGGGGACGGCTTGGCGACGGCGAATCCGTCGATGGAGTCCGGAGGCCGTGCTCGGGGAAGACGACTCATGGCGGCGATGTGGGGCTCCCGCGGTGGCGCGGCTCGGGGTGGAAGAAAGAGGGGGTCAAGGCGGAGCCTCTGGGCCGGTCAGAGAAACGAGGCAGAGGCGGTGGCCGCAGTGGTGCTCATCGGCGTTCTCGGGCGGTCACGGCGATCGCAGGAGAGAGAGAGAGACAGAGGAGGAGAGGAGGACGAGGGAGAATGAGAGAGGGACCAAGGGTCGCGTGGCGATGCCAGAGTCGTCCAGGGCATCGGGGGGGGGGGGGGTGCACGCATGCAGGCAGGAGGTGGCCGGCTCCCGTCGGGCACACGCCCACGTCCTCCTGGCGCGGCGGGGAAGACGACTGCCAGCTGGGCTGCACAGTAGCGGGCCGCGTAGGTGGGCTGCACAAGACCTGGGCCAAGTGGCTACACAGGTATGGCTAGGTAATTCTCTCTCTCTCTCTTTTTCTTCTGTTTTGCATTTTCTGTAATTTCTTTTTAATTTAGTTTTAGACACTAAATCATTTTTGTTGCTTCTGATAATTCTTGTAGGGACTGGTTGGATTATTCCAAACCCCTTCACCAAAGATCAGAATTATTGGACATATATTAATTAATTAATAAATATATATCCAATGCAAATAGTTATTGATTTAATTCAAAGGCCCAAAATAAATATCTCGGAGATTCCAAAAATATTGTTTTAAGTTTTACCTCTTGCCAATATTTTCAGAGACTAAGAGGAACATTTTCTTGGACTTCTTTGAAAATTTTTAATGTTGATTATTTTTGAAGTGATTTATGAGGGTTTCAACTAACCTCAAATCAACTTTCAGAATTTAGACACGATGCATGATGCTCACTTAGGTAATTAGCTACAAGCAAATTTTAGGGCTGTGACAGTTTAGAACAAGCTATGGTTCATATGAATCCACTGTCATGTCTTTCGGCCTTGTCAACGCTCCTCCAGCATTCTCTCGCATGATGAACTTCATCTTCAACCCCTACACAAATGACTTCGTCTTGGTCTATCTCGATGACATTTTGGTCTTTTCCAAGAACAAGGAGGATCATGCCAAGCACTTGAAAGTGGTGCTGGACAAACTCAGAGAACATCAGTTCTATGCCAAGTTTTCAAAGTGCGAGTTTTGGCTCGATGAGGTTCTCTACCTTGGGCATATCATCTCCGCCAAGGGCATAGCTGTTAATCCCGAGAAGGTGTCTACAATTGTGAATTGGGAACTGCCTCAGAATGTGAAGCAACTGTTGGGGATCGTAGCAGAAATTAAAAAATTTCTACGCATCACCAAGATCAATCTATGGAGTATTCTAGCAACGAGGGGAATAGGAGTGCATCTACATACCCTTGTAGATCGCGAGCGGAAGCGTTCAAGTGAACGGGGATGATGGAGTCGTAGTCGCTGTGATCCAAATCACCGATGACCAAGTGCCGAACGGACAGCACCTCCGCGTTCAACACACGTACGGTTGGTAAGACGTCTCCTCCTTCTTGATCCAGCAAGGGGGAAGGAGAGGTTGATGAAGATCCAGCAGCACGACGGCATGGTGGTGGATGCAGCAGGATCCCGGCAGGGCTTCGCCAAGCACAAGCGGGGAGGAGAGGTGTTACGGAGGGAGAGGGAGGCGCCAAGAGCAAGGTGTGGCTGCCCTCCCTCCCTTCCACTATATATAGGGGCTAGGGGGGTGCATGCCCCCTTGGAGATCCCATCTAAAGGGGGGCGGCCCCTGGGGGCAACGACCCCCTTAGGGTTTCCAACCAGGGGGGCGCATGCCCCCTCGGGGGGCAACGACCCCCTAGGGTTTCCAACCCTAGGCGCCTTGGGCCCTTGGGTGGGGTGCACCAGCCCATCAGGGGCTGGTTCCCATGCCACTTCAGCCCATGGTGCCCTCCGGGATAGGTGGCCCCATCCGGTGGACCCCCGGGACCCTTCCGGTGGTCCCAGTACAATACCGGTAACCCCCGAAACCTTCCCACTGGCCGAAACTGGACTTCCTATATATAAATCTTTACCTCCGAACCATTCCAGAACTCCTCGTGACGTCCGGGATCTCATCCGGGACTCCGAACAACTTTCGGGTTACTGCATAGTAATATCCCTACAACCCTAGCGTCACCGAACCTTAAGTGTGTAGACCCTACGGGTTCGGGAGACACGCAGACATGACCGAGACGCCTCTCCGGTCAATAACCAACAGCGGGATCTGGATACCCATGTTGGCTCCCACATGCTCCTCGATGATCTCATCGGATGAACCACGATGTCGAGGACTTAATCAATCCCATATTCAATTCCCTTTGTCAATCGGTACGTTACTTGCCCGAGACTCGATCGTCGGTATCCTAATACCTTGTTCAATCTCGTTACCGGCAAGTCACTTTACTCGTACCGTAATGCATGATCCCGTGACCAACCCCTTGGTCACATTGAGCTCATTATGATGATGCATTACCGAGTGGGCCCAGAGATACCTCTCCGTCATACGGAGTGACAAATCCCAGTCTCGATTCGTGCCAACCCAACAGACACTTTCGGAGATACCTGTAATGTACCTTTATAGTCAGCCAGTTACGTTGTGACGTTTGGCACACCCAAGGCATCCTACAGTATCCGGGAGTTGCACAATCTCATGGTCTAAGGAAATGATACTTGACATTCAGAAAAGCTACAACAAATGAACTACACGATCTTTGAGCTAAGCTTAGGATTGGGTCTTGTCCATCACATCATTCTCCTAATGATGTGATCCCGTTATCAATGACATCCCCATGTCCATAGCCAGGAAACCATGACTATATGTTGATCAACAAGCTAGTCAACTAGAGGCTCACTAGGGACACATTGTGGTCTATGTATTCACACATGTATTACGATTTCCGGATAATACAATTATAGCATGAATAATAGACAATTATCATGAACAAGGAAATATAATAATCATTTTATTATTGCCTCTAGGGCATATTTCCAACAGTCTCCCACTTGCACTAGAGTCAATATTCTAGTTACATTGTGATGAATCGAACACCCATGCAGTTTTGGTGTTGATTATGTTCTGCTCTAGGGAGAGGTTTAGTCAACGGATCTGCTACATTCAGGTCCGTATGCACTTTACAAATCTCTATGTCTCCACTTTGAACACTTTCACGAATGGAGTTGAAGCGACGCTTGATATGCCTGGTCTTCCTGTGAAACCTGGGCTCCTTGGCAAGGGCAATAGCTCCAGTGTTGTCACAGAAGAGAGTCATCGGGCCCGACGCATTGGGTATGACTCCTAGGTCGGTAATGAACTCCTTCACCCAGACTGCTTCTTGTGCTGCCTCCGAGGCTGCCATGTACTCCGCTTCACATGTAGATCCCGCCACAACGCTTTGCTTGCAACTGCACCAGCTTACTGCCCCACCATTCAAAATATACACGTATCCGGTTTGTGACTTAGAGTCATCTAGATCTGTGTCGAAGCTAGCATCGACGTAACCCTTTACGACGAGCTCTTCGTCACCTCCATAAACGAGAAACATTTCCTTAGTCCTTTTCAGGTACTTCAGGATATTCTTGACCGCTGTCTAGTGTTCCATGCCGGGATTACTTTGGTACCTTCCTAGCAAACTTACGGTAAGGTTTACATCAGGTCTGGTACACAGCATAGCATACATGATAGACCCTATGGCCGAGGCATAGGGGACGACCCTCATCTTTTCTCTATCTTCTGCCATGGTCGGGCATTGAGCCATGCTCAATCTCGTACCTTGCAATACAGGCAAGAACCCCTTCTTTGACTGATCCATTTTGAACTTCTTCAATATCTTGTCAAGGTACGTACTCTGTGAAAGACCAATGAGGTCTCTCGATCTATCTCTATAGATCTTGATGCCTAATATATAAGCAGCTTCTCCAAGGTCTTTCATTGAAAAACACTTGTTCAAGTAGGCCTTTATGCTTTCCAAGAATTCTATATCATTTCCCATCAACAGTATGTCATCCACATACAATATGAGATATGCTACAGAGCTCCCACTCACTTTCTTGTAAATGCAGGCTTCTCCATAAGTCTGCATAAACCCAAACGCTTTGATCATCTCATCAAAGCGAATGTTCCAACTCCGAGATGCTTGCACCAGCCCATAAATCGAGTGTTGGAGCTTGCACACCTTGTCAGCATTCTTAGGATCGACAAAACCTTCCGGCTGCATCATATACAATTCTTCCTTAAGGAAACCATTAAGGAATGCCGTTTTGACGTCCATTTGCCATATCTCATAATCATAGAATGCGGCAATTGCTAACATGATTCAGACGGACTTCAGCTTTGCTACGGGTGAGAAAGTCTCATCATAGTCAACCCCTTGAACTTGTCGATAACCCTTAGCGACAAGCCGAGCTTTATAGATGGTCACATTACCATCCGCGTCTGTCTTCTTCTTAAAGATCCATTTATTTTCTATGGCTCGCCGATCAACGGGCAAGTCAGTCAAAGTCCTTGTGGATCCTATCTCGGATTTCATGGCTTCCAGCCATTTCTCAGAATCCGGGCCCGCCATCGCTTCTTCATAGTTCGAAGGTTCACCTTTGTCTAACAACATGATTTCCAAGACAGGGTTGCCGTACCACTCTGGTGCGGAACGTGTCCTTGTGGACCTATGAAGTTCAGTAGCAACTTGATCTGAAGTTTCATGATCATCATCAACAACTTCCTCTCTAGTCGGTGCAGGCACCTCAGGAACATTTTCTTGAGCTACGCCACTTACCAGTTCAAGAGGTAATACTTCATCAAGTTCTACCTTCCTCCCACTTATTTCTTTTGAGAGAAACTCTTTCTCTAGAAAGGACCCATTCTTGGCAACAAAGATCTTGCCTTCGGATCTGAGGTAGAAGGTATACCCAACAGTTTCTTTAGGGTATCCTATGAAGACGCATTTTTCCGACTTGGGTTCGAGCTTTTCAGGTTGAAGTTTCTTGACATAAGCATCGCATCCCCAAACTTTTAGAAACGACAGCTTAGGTTTCTTCCCAAACCATAATTCATACGGTGTCGTCTCAATGGATTACGGAGCCCTATTTAAAGTGAATGCGGCAGTCTCTAAAGCATAGCCCCAAAATGATAGCGGTAAATCGGTAAGAGACATCATAGATCGCACCATATCTAATAGAGTGCGATTACGACGTTCGAACACACCATTACGCTGAGGTGTTCCAGGCGGCGTTAGTTGTGAAACTATTCCACATTTTCTTAAGTGTGTGCCAAATTCGTGACTCAAGTATTCTCCCCCACGATCTGATTGCAAGAACTTGATTTTCCTGTCATGTTGATTCTCAACCTCACTCTAAAATTCCTTGAACGTTTCAAAGGTCTCAGACTTGTGTTTCATTAAGTAGACATACCCATATCTACTCAAGTCATCAGTGAGGGTGAGAACATAACGATAGCCACCGCGAGCCTCAACGCTCATTGGACCGCACACATCAGTATGTATGATTTCCAATAAGTTGGTTGCTCGCTCCATTGTTCCTGAGAACGGAGTCTTGGTCATTTTACCCATGAGGCATGGTTCGCACATGTCAAATGATTCGTAGTCAAGAGACTCTAAAAGTCCATCTGCATGGAGCTTCTTCATGCGTTTGACACCTATGTGACCAAGGCGGCAGTGCCACAAGTATGTGGGACTATCATTATCAACCTTACATCTTTTGGTATTCACACTATGAACATGTGTAGCATTACGCTCGAGATTCATTAAGAATAAACCATTCACCATCGGAGCATGACCATAAAACATATCTCTCATATAAATAGAACAACCATTATTCTCGGATTTAAATGAGTAGCCATCTCGTATTAAACGAGATCCTGATACAATGTTCATGCTCAAAGCTGGCACTAAATAACAATTATTGAGGTTTAAAACTAATCCCGTAGGTAAATGTAGAGGTAGCGTGCCGACGGCGATCACATCGACCTTGGAACCATTCCCGACGCGCATCGTGACCTCGTCCTTTGCTAGTCTCCGCTTATTCCGCAGCTCCTGCTTTGAGTTACAAATGTGAGCAACCGCATCGGTATCAAATACCCAGGAGCTACTACGAGTACTGGTAAGGTACACATCAATTACATGTATATCACATATACCTTTAGTGTTGCCGGCCTTCTTATCCGCTAAGTATTTGGGCAATTCCGCTTCCAGTGACCACTTCCCTTGCAATAAAAACACTTAGTCTCAGGCTTGGGTCCATTCTTTGGCTTCTTCCCGGTAGCTTGCTTACCGGGCGCGGCAACTCCCTTGCCGTCCTTCTTGAAGTTCTTCTTACCCTTGCCTTTCTTGAACTTAGTGGTTTTATTCACCATCAACACTTGATGCTACTTTTTGACTTCTACCTCTGCTAATTTCAGCATTGCAAATACTTCAGGAATGGTCTTTTCCATCCCCTGCATATTGAAGTTCATCACAAAGCTCTTGTAGCTCGGTGGAAGCGACTGAAGGATTCTGTCAATGACCGCGTCATCTGGGAGATTAACTCCCAGCTGAGTCAAGCGGTTATGCAACCCAGACATTTTGCGTATGTGCTCACTGACAGAACTATTTTCCTCCATCTTACAGCTGAAGAACTTGTCGAAGACTTCATATCTCCCGACCCGGGCATGAGCTTGAAAAACCATTTTCAGCTCTTCGAACATCTCATATGCTCCGTGTCTCTCAAAACGCTTTTGGAGCCCCGGTTCTAAGCTGTAAAGCATGCCGCACTGAACGAGGGAGTAATCATCAGCACGTGTCTTCCAAGCGTTCATAACATCTTGGTTCTGTGGGACGGGTGCGTCACCTAGCGGTGCTTCTAGGACATAATCTTTCTTGGCATCCATGAGGATGATCCTCAGGTTCCGGACCCAGTACGTATAGTTGCTGCCATCGTCTTTCAGCTTGGTTTCTCTAGGAACGCGTTGAAGTTCAGGACAACGTGGGCCATTTGATCTACAAGACATATTGTAAAGATTTTAGACTAAGTTCATGATAATTAAGTTCATCTAATCAAATTATTAAATGAACTCCCACTCAGATAGACATCCCTCCAGTCATCTAAGTGTAACATGATCCGAGTTAACTAGGCCGTGTCCGATCATCACGTGAGACAGACTAGTCAACATCGGTGAACATCTTCATGTTGATCGTATCTTCTATACGACTCATGCTCGACCTTTCGGTCTTCTGTGTTTCGAGGACATGTCTGTACATGCTAGGCTCGTCAAGTCAACCTAAGTGTATTGCGTGTGTAAATCTGTCTTACACCCGTTGTATTTGAACGTTAGAATCTATCACACCCGATCATCACGTGGTGCTTCAAAACAATGAACCTTCGCAACGGTGCACAGTTAGGGGGAACACTTTCTTGAAATTTTACGAGGGATCATCTTATTTAAGCTACCGTCGTTCTAAGCAAATAAGATGTAAAACATGATAAACATCACATGCAATCAAATAGTGACATGATATGGCCAATATCATTTGCTCCTTTGATCTTCATCTTCGGGGCTCCATGATCATCGTTGTCACCGGAATGACACCATGATCTCCATCATCGTGTCTTCTTGAAGTTGTCACATCAACTATTACTTCAACTACTATGGCTAACGCTTTAGCAATAAAGTAAAGTAATTACATGACGTTTATGTTGACACGGAGGTCATAAATAAATAAAGACAACTCCTATGGCTCCTGCCGGTTGTCATACTCATCGACATGCAAGTCGTGATTCCTATTACAAGAACATGATCATCTCATACATCACATATATCATTCATCACATCCTTTGGCCATATCACATCACAAAACACTTGCTGCAAAAACAAGTTAGACGTCCTCTAATTGTTGTTGCAAGTTTTTACGTGGCTGCTATAGGTTTCTAGCAAGAACGTTTCTTACCTACGCCAAAACCACAACGTGAATTGCCAATTTCTATTTACCCTTAATAAGGACCCTGTTCATCGAATCCGATCCGACTAAAGTGGGACACACAGACACCCGCCAGCCACCTTATGCAACTAGTGCATGTCAGTCGGTGGAACCGGTCTCACGTAAGCATACGTGTAAGGTTGGTCCGGGCCGCTTCATCCCACGATGCCGGCGAATCAAGATAAGACTAGTAACGGCAAGATAATTGACAATATCGACGCCCACAACTACTTTGTGTTCTACTCGTGCATAGTAACTACACATAGACCTAGCTCATGATGCCACTGTTGGGTATCGTAGCAGAAATTAAAAAATTTCTACACATCACCAAGATCAATCTATGGAGTATTCAAGCAACGAGGGGAATAGGAGTGCATCTACATACCCTTGTAGATCGCGAGCGAAAGCGTTCAAGTGAACGGGGATGATGGAGTCGTACTCGCCGTGATCCAAATCACCGATGACCAAGTGCCGAACGGACAGCACCTCCGCGTTCAACACACGTACGGTTGGGAAGACGTCTCCTCCTTGATCCAGCAAGGGGGAAGGAGAGGTTGATGAAGATCCAGCAGCACGACGGCATGGTGGTGGATGCAGCAGGATCCCGGCAGGGCTTTGCCAAGCACAAGCGGGGAGGAGAGGTGTTACGGAGGGAGAGGGAGGCGCCAAGAGCAAGGTGCGGCTGCCCTCCCTCCCTTCCACTATATATAGGGGCTAGGGGGGTGCATGCCCCCTTGGAGATCCCATCTAAAAGGGGGGGCAGCGGCCTTGGGGGCAACGACCCCCTTAGGGTTTCCAACCAGGGGGCGCATGCCCCCTCGGGGGGCAACGGCCCCCTAGGATTTCCATCCCTAGGCGCCTTGGGCCCTAGGGTGGGGCGCACCAGCCCATCAGGGGCTGGTTCCCACGCCACTTCAGCCCATGGGGCCCTCCGGGATAGGTGGCCCCATCCGGTGGACCCCCGGGACCCTTCCGGTGGTCCCAGTACAATACCGGTAACCCCCGAAACCTTCCCGCTGGCTGAAACTGGACTTCCTATATGTAAATCTTTACCTCCGGACCATTCCGGAACTGCTCGTGACGTCCGGGATCTCATCCGGGACTCCGAACAACTTTCGGGTTACTGCATACTAATATCTCTACAACCCTAGCGTCACCGAACCTTAAGTGTGTAGACCCTACGGGTTCGGGAGACACGCAGACATGACCGAGACGCCTCTCCGGTCAATAACCAACAGCGGGATCTGGATACCCATGTTGGCTCCCACATGCTCCTCGATGATCTCATCGGATGAACCACGATGTCGAGGACTTAATCAATCCCGTATTCAATTCCCTTTGTCAATCGGTACGTTACTTGCCCGAGACTCGATCGTCGGTATCCTAATACCTTGTTCAATCTCGTTACCGGCAAGTCACTTTACTCGTACCGTAATGCATGATCCCATGACCAACCCCTTGGTCACATTGAGCTCATTATGATGATGCATTACCGAGTGGGCCCAGAGATACCTCTCCGTCATACGGAGTGACAAATCCCAGTCTTGATTCGTGCCAACCCAACAGACACTTTCGGAGATACCTGTAATGTACCTTTATATTCACCCAGTTACGTTGTGATGTTTGGCACACCCAAGGCACCCCTACGGTATCCGGGAGTTGCACAATCTCATGGTCTAAGGAAATGATACTTGACATTCATAAAAGCTACAGCAAACGAACTACACGATCTTTGAGCTAAGCTTAGGATTGGGTCTTGTCCATCACATCATTCTCCTAATGATGTGATCCCATTATCAATGACATCCCCATGTCCATAGCCAGGAAACCATGACTATCTGTTGATCAACGAGCTAGTCAACTAGAGGCTCACTAGGGACACATTTCGGTCTATGTATTCACACATGTATTACGATTTCCGGATAATACAATTATAGCATGAATAATAGACAATTATTATGAACAAGGAAATATAATAATCATTTTATTATGTCCTCTAGGGCATATTTCCAATAGCAACTCCGCATCTTCCTTGGGCTCGCAAGCTATTGTTGAAGGTTCGTTGAGAATTTCTCTAAGATCGCGAAGCCTCTTTCCAACCTCCTCCAGAAGCATGTGAAGTATGTCTGGACGCCTGAATGTGATGTAGATTTCAACACCCTCAAACAAAAGTTAGTCACAGCTCCAGTTCTGACTCCTCCTAATGAATCCAAACCATTCGAGGTTTTCTGTGATGCTTCCCTTCAAGGTCTCGGTGCTGTGTTAATGCAAGAGAAGAAAGTTGTGGTCTATACCTCTCGCCAGTTGAAGCCCAACGAAAAGAACTACCCCACTCATGACCTCGAGTTGGCGGCAGTTGTTCATGCTCTTTTAACATGGAGACATCTCTTGTTGGGAAGAAAAGTGGACATCTTCACTCAGCCCAACCTCAACCTCAGGCAGACTCGTTGGGTCGAAATGATTCAAGAGTATAATCCGAGTATTTAATATACTCCAGGCAAGGCCAATGTAATTGCTGATGCATTGAGCAGGAAGGCTTACTGCAACAGTTTGATTCTCAAGCCCTACCAACCAGAGCTTTATGAAGCTTTCCGCAAACTTAATCTCCAAGTTGTTCCTCAAGGATTCCTTGCCAACCTCCAAGTCTCTCCTACTTTGGAAGATCAGATTCGTGAGGCACAACTTCTTGATGCTATGGTGAAGAAGGTGAAGATTGGGATTGCCAAGAGCCAACCCAAGTACAAGTGCTATCGCCTTGATGACAAGGATACTCTTATCTTCGAGGATCGCATTGTTGTTCCTAAGGGTGACCTTCGTAAAGTCGTTATGAACGAGTCTCACAATTCACTCTTATCTATTCATCCTGGAAGTACAAAGATGTACCATGACCTCAAGCAGTCGTATTGGTGGACTCGAATGAAGCGCGAGATTGCTCAGTTCGTGAATGAATGTGATGTCTGCAGAAGAGTGAAAGCAGAACACCAACGACCAGCTGGTCTCCTCCAACCTCTTGCCATTCCAGAATGGAAGTTTGACCATATTGAGATGGACTTTGTGACTAGATTTCCAAAGTCCAAGTGTGGCAATGATGCTATCTTTGTTGTCATCGACAAGCTCACTAAAGTGGCTCATTTTCTTCCTATCAAAGAATCTATCACAGCAGCTCAGTTGGTAGAGCTATATACCTCCAGGATTGTCTCCTTGCATGACATTCCGCAGTTGATATCTTCAGATCATGGAAGCATCTTCACCTCCAAGTTCTAGAACTCTTTCAGAAGGCTATGGTCACCAACATTCGCTTCAGCACAGCCTTTCATCCTCAAACTAGTGGCCAAGTCAAGCGAGTCAATCAAATTCTTGAAGATATGCTCAGGGCTTGTGTCATTTCTTTCTGTATGAAGTGGGAAGATTGTCTTCCATATGACGAGTTCTCCTACAACAACATCTTCCAAGCAAGTTTGGGCAAGGCCTCATTCGAGATTCTCTATGGCAGAAAGTGTCGTACTCCTCTTAACTGGTCAGAGACTGGTGAACGCCAACTTCTTGGCAATGACTTGATCACAGAGCCTGAAGAAATGTGCAAAGTCATTCGTAAAAATCTCAAAGCCGCGCAATCGCGCCAGAAGAGTTACTATGATAGCAAGCATCATGACTTGGCTTTCGAGATCGGAGACCATGTCTACCTCCGCGTCTCTCCAATGAAAGGTACTCGTCGCTTCGGTATCAAAGGGAAGCTTGCCCTAGATATGTGGGTCCTTTCAAGATCATTGGCAAAAGAGGCGATCTCGCCTATCAACTTGAGCTTCCGTCCAACTTTGCAAACATGCATGACGTGTTTCATGTGTCTCAGCTCCGCAAGTGTTTCAAGACTCCTGATCGCACCATCAACTTCGAAGAGATTGATCTCCAAGAAGACCTGTCTTATCATGAGCATCACGTTGCTATTCTTGAAGAAACTGAGCGCAAGACTCGCAACAAGTCTATCAAATTCCTGAAAGTGAAGTGGTCACATCATTCCGATCATGAAGCCACCTGGGAACGTGAGGACCACCTCCGTTCCGAATATCCGGAGTTTTTCCAGTCCTAGATCTCGGGATGAGATCCTTTCATAGTGGTGGAGTGTTGTAACGCTCTGTATGTAACTCGCCATATTTGTATTCTAACTCTTGCCAATTTCGGCACTAAGTTATGATATTCCCTAGTGGTTGGGTTTTGTCTTTGTTTTGCATTTTTTCCATGTCTTGCATCTCATATCTTGTCATCATGTGCATCGCATTTGCATACGTGCTTGTCTCATGCATCCGAGCATTTTCCCCGTTGTCCGTTTTGCATTCCGGCACTCCTATGATCCCTGGCGTCCCCTTTTACCTCGTGTGCGGGTGTTAAACGTTCTCGGAGTGGACCGAGACTTGCCAAGCGGCCTTGGTATACTACCGGTAGACCGCCTGTCAAGTTTCCTGCCATTTGGACTTCGTTTGATACTCCAACGGTTAACCGAGGAACCGTAAAGGCCTCGTGTGTGTTGAAGCCCAACACCTCTCCAAAGTGGCCCAAAACCCAGCTAAACCCCCTCCATCCTCTGGGTCATTCGATCACGATCGCGTGGCCGAAAACCGCACTCCGTTTGGAGTCTCCTAGCTCCTTCTATGTATAAATAAGCCTTCCCCGTCCAAATCTCGGATCAAATCCACCCCTAACCCTGGTCTCCCCTTCCTTCGCGTGCCGGACATGTCCGCCCGGCGCCGGACGCGTCCGCACCACCGCGCCGCCGCCACGTGTCGCCGTGTGATTCGCTCATCTCCCGCACCCACTTCGCCGGTCCGCGGGAGGCCCTCCCGGCCCGAATCGCCGCAGCCGCCCCGCGCGGGACCCCGCCGCCCGGCTCGTCTCCTCCGCCGCCCGAGCCCTCGCTGCGCCTGCCGGCCGCCGCCCCGCCATCGCCGCTCTCCACCACCCCGCGCCCGGCGCCGCGCCTCGTCGCTGGCGTCAAGCTCCGGCCACCGCTCCAAGCTCCGGCCATCTTCCTCCCCCTCCCCCCCCGGCAAGTCCCGGCCACCGTAGTGAAGAACTCCGGCGAGAGCTCCGACGTTCCTCGGGAAGCGTGCCCCCAGATCCAAATCCAAAATTCTAGGGTTGACCCCATTTTCTTCCTAAGTCCCTAACATTTTTAGCTATGTTCATGGCATCATATCTCATCATCCGTAGCTCCGTTTTGCGCGTATGATATATCGAATTGTTCGTCTGGATGTGATCTTCATTTCATTCCATTGCACCATGTTCATTTGAGTTCGTCTTGATGCCCTAAATGCTATTGCAGGAGTGCTATGTAATGTTAGTTTCTGTTCCTTAACAGATTATGGACATTTGTCATTTTTGCCATGATTAATGTGTGCCTCCTATGAACTTGAGCCCTACATGTGTTTTGGGCTATGCCATGCCATCTTAACAGGGGTGTATGCCATGTTTTTTGTGATCAATGTGGTGATTAGCACAAGCATGCAAATTAGATCTCGTGATGTTGCTGATTTCAGGGACTTAGAATTCTTCTAAGTCATTTCCCTGATGATATTTTTATGCCATGTATTCTTGTTGCTACAGAGTGATCCATGCCTCTTTTGAGCATGTTCAGTAATGATGATTTTGAGATATTATTATGTTCTATCCATCCATGTCTTTGTTTGCAATTATGGAGTACCCTAGCATGACTCAATCTTGCTATACTTTTGCTATAAAATGTTCCTGGCAGATTGTTTACGTGTTAAGCAATTTTGCCGAGGTTGTTGTAGTTGATCCATGCATGCTATGAGTTGGTTCTTGTCATGGTTAGCTTATTGATCATGTATTCTTGCTGGGTGTATGCTTAGTTTGTCATGCAATGCCTTGTGGTGAGTGCATCGAGCTCGCAAACATGCCTACGTAACTCTGTTTTTGCCATGTCCAATTTTCTGCTAAGTCTGAATCTGTTAACGAAAACTTGCTATGTTTACATGGTTGCCATTATATTTTCTGATCCCTTTTGGCTTATGGTCAGTAAGGGACTTTTGCTATATGCTTTGAGTAGTTTCATACCATGCCTTGATTTGCCATGATATGTTCCTGTATCATGTTGTTATCTTGCTCTAAACATTGCTTCCTGATGTTAAATCCTGGCATGTTGTTATTTTCACTAAGTCTGTGAACCTGATATCTTTCGCACTTTTGTCATGCTTGTTTGAACCTGCTATTGTGTGATTTAGCCGTAGCTCAGTGTTCATCTTTTGTCAAGCATCTTGAGTGGATCACTGCCATGTGCTTTGTTGCTATGTTAGAGTGCAGTAGCTTATTTTTCTTGATGCATTTAGATGGCATCGTGCTGTTAATCGCAGATTGGTGCCATTATTGTTTTGCTTGCCATTTGCAAACCATGCATCCGATTCCGGTGATCTTTATATCGATTTTGACCGAAATCAACTCATCTTTCCAGCGGCACTCTTGGTTTGCCAAGTTGAGGCCTGGTTCAATCTTTTCCTTCCGGAGCACGCATATGCATTGCATATCACATCCCGCTTATCATGCCATGTTTTGCATCATGTTGCTTGCGCATTGCACCGTGATTGATTGTGGTTCCCTTTGCTTATGTTCTTGCTTTGGGTAGAGCCGGGAGACGAGTACGTGATCGAGGAACCCGTTGAGTACGCTTACGAGGACCAAGCTCATGTCAACTCGGAGAACTTTGCAGGCAAGATGACCATACCCTCGAAATCACTTCTATCTTTGCTTGCTAGTTGCTCGCTCTATTGTGATGCCTATGCTACGATACCTACCACTCGCTTTATCATGCCTCCCATATTGCCATGTCAAACCTCTAACCCACCTTGTCCTAGCAAACCGTTGTTTGGCTATGTTACCGCTTTGCTCATCCCCTCTTATAGCGTTGCTAGTTGCAGGTGAAGATTGGAGTTTGTTCCTTGTTGGAACATTTTTATTGTTGGGATATCATTATTGTACCTTGTTTACTTTAATGCACCTATATACTTGGTAAAGGGTGGAAGGCTCGGCCTTATGCCTGGTGTTTTGTTCCACTCTTGCCGCCCTAGTTTCTGTCATACCGGTGTTATGTTCCTTGATTTTGCGTTCCTTACACAGTTGGGTTATAATGGGAACCCCTTGACAGTTCGCCTTGAATAAAACTCCTCCAGCAAGACCCAACCTTGGTTTTACCATTTGCCACCTAGCCTTTTTCCCTTGGGTTCCGTGGACTCAAGGGCCATCTTTATTTTAAACCCTCGGGCCAGTGCTCCTCTGAGTGTTGGTCCAAACTAGAGTCCTTTGCAGCGCCCCTCGGGGAAACTCGAGGTTTGGTTTTAGTTGTACGGAGCTCTCATCCGGTGTGCCCTGAGAAAAAGATATGTGAAGCTCCTATTGGGATTTGTCGGCACATTCGGGCGGCTTTGCTGGTTTAGTTTTACCATTGTCGAGATGTCTTGTAACCGGGATTCCGAGTCTGATCGGGTCATCCTGGGAGAAGGAATATCCTTCGTTGACCGTGAGAGCGTGTGATGGGCTAAGTTGGGACACCCCTGCAGGAATTTGAACTTTTGAAAGTCGTGCCCGCGGTTATGGGCAGATGGGAATTTGTTAATGTCCGGTTGTAGAAAACCTGAAACTAAACTTAAGTAAAATGAATCAACGGCGTGTGTAGCCGTGATGGTCTCTTTTCGGCGGAGTCCGGGAAGAGAACATGGTCTCGTGTTATGTTTGAACGTAAGTAGTCTAGGATCACTTATTGATCATAGATTCTTGACCGTGCCTTGCCTTTCTCTTCTCGCTCTCATTTGCGTAAGATTAGCCACCATATATGCTAGTGCTTGCTGCAGCTCCACTTCATACCTTTTCCCTACCCATAAGCTTAAATAGTCTTGATCGCGAGGGTGTGAGATTGCTGAGTCCCCGTGACTCACAGATTACTTCCAAAACCAGATGCAGGTGTTGATGATACCATTCCAGGAGATGCGACTGAGCTCAAGTGGGAGTTCGATGAGGACTCAGGACGTTACTACGTTTCCTTTCCAGACGATCAGTAGTGGAGCCCAGTTGGGGCGATTGGGGATCTTATGTATTTGGGGTTGTCTTTATTTTGGTTCCGTAGTCGGACCTTGATTGTATCTGGATGATTATAATGCTATATTTATGTATTGTGTGAAGTGGCGATTGTAAGCCAACTCTGTACCTCTTTCTTCTTCAGTACATGGGATGTGTAAAGATTACCCCTCTTGCGACTTTGCCTACAATGCGGTTATGCCTCTAAGTCGTGCTCCGACACGTGGGAGATATAGCCGCATCGTGGGTGTTAAAGATTCGGAAAGGAAGGACAAGTCATCAAAGAGCTACACAAAACGAAGACATCAAGCTCATGTTGGTGAATGGGTATCCAGCTCCAACTCCGACAATCACTCTGAAAAAGTTACCACTCCGACTCCGAATACACTCAAGATGAAGGTGTTGCCGGTCTAGCACTTGTGTCAACCGACTCCTACGACATATTTGACTCACCAAATGAAGGAATTGGAAGATGCTTCATGGCTAAAGGCCCAAAGGTATCACACCCCAAGTATGTTGATTTCAATAGTGATGAAGATGATTTGCTAGGTGATGATGATTTACTTGTTGACAACTCTAGTTGTGAAAACTATGATGAACTTGCTATTAATCATGCTAATCAAGATAAAACGAATGACAATGATAAGAAGGAGATTGAGCATCTAACTAAAGAACTAAACACTCTTAAGTTAGCTCATGAAACTACCTTGGAAGATCATCGAGAACTTTTAAAGACTCATGAGAAGCTATGCTTTGAAAAGCTCAACCTTGAGCAAGAGCATGAGTTCTTAAAGGAAATCAATGATGATCTTCGCAAGAAAAGTTCTTCTTACATTGCCAGGTGTTTACTCTTGTCTACTTACATGCCACAAGTTAAATCTAGCAACAAGAACAAGAAAGATTCTTCTTCTAATAGTAACAATAATCATGCTAAAACCAATGTTGTTGCTTCTAGTAGTTCTCTTGATTCCACTAATGATTCTCTTAGCCAAGTTACACTTGAGCAAGAAAATAGCTTATTGAAGGGAATTATAGAGAAAGGTGTTTACAAGAGTCTTGCCGGAAGTAAGCAATTTGAGGAAATTGTACGCAAGCAAGGAAGACACTGGTAGAATCAAGGTGTTGGTTTTGAACGAAAGTTCAATGCCAATGGAGTTGAGTGGGAATAAGATCAATACCCCAAGACGAAGTTTGTTCCCCAACAAGAGAAGTATGATCCTAATTCTTTCCAAGGAACACAAGCTCAAGATTATCTTCCACCACAAGACCACAAGCTAAAGGGCAAGGACAAGCTTCAAGAGGAGATTGATGCATTTGAAGAAGCCCCTAAGGCATTGGTCAAGTGGGTTCCCAAGACTACATCAAGTTCTACTTCATCGAGTACGACTACAACTCCAAGGATTCCCATCAAGATGGTGTGGATCCCGAAGAAGAAGAACTAGAGAGTTCTTGAGGGTGACTCCGCCAACATACTTTACTCATACCATTTTGGCAAGGACAAGTGCAAACAGCTTCCATATCTTGCACTAGTTCAAGGAGTCACAAACCCTCTTGTTGGTAAGACAAGGGACAAGGTAACCTAATGCATTCATGGACATCATCTCATGTGAATATCACTCTATTTATATGGATATCCTTGTTTGTTCCTTGTGGGACTAACCCGTGTAGGTATTGAAAGTGCAACTCACTCCAAAGGATTGCTCCGAATGATCTACATCAACTTTGAGCACCTACATCTTCAACACCTACATGAAGTCATCATCAACAAAACCAAGGTTAATTCATCCCTCCTAGGGGGGATATCACATCTAGGGGGAGCTTTACTCTAATCAATTGAGCTAAAGCAACTCTAACGATGTGAACACAACAATGCATTATGTAAAAGTGGTAACCCAATTGTGCTTAAACAATGAGTATGACCTATGATCAAATGTTCTCATTTGACTCCTCAATCAATATACTCATATATAGATGACCTAGTCATCGCCAAAGTGCTTGATAGATGCTAGAGTGATTGTGCATGCTTTTCCACATATTTCATTTGCCATCTTATTGTGTGAGCATGTTGGTTGCATATTTTACTCATTCGAGGACATCCATTTGTTGCCTTGATTGTTTGGATTTTTCTCTTTTGCGAAATGGATGGACAAGAATGCCTAAGGACTTCCTCTAGCTATCTATGCTTTTCTTGTCTCAAACTCTATTCATGCTACAACACAAAGTTTGATCAAGTCAGATTTGAACCACTCTGTGTGAGGAGCACTCGGAGTTTCGGATTCGTCATAGACTTAAACTTCCAAAACCTCTTTGTGCATTTCGGTATGGCTAAGTCATCCATTTCGGTCACACCAAGATCACTAAGTTGATCTAGGTTTCAATCTCGGTGCAACCGATTTGAACTTTTCGGTCACATCGAGTTGCAGTAACCGCTTGCGGTTCTGCATCTCGGTGCCACCGAGTTGTTCCACTCGGTCACACCGACAGGGTCAGGATATATATACCCACGGGTGAGATTTTGGAAATTTCTTCAAACTCCTCAGCCCAAGCGTGTGTCCTACTCTGCCTCCTCGGGTCTACGGATCGTATCCTCGCCGCCAGCGACCTCCCGCCGCTGGTTTCCATCACCGTCAACGGAAATCTGCTCCTCCGTTATTGCCGTAGCGAACTCCCGCAGAACTAGGGTATGGGTTCGACCCTTGTGCTATTCTATTACCTCTGATTCATAGCACATTGTTTTGCCATGATCTTTACCACGTATGCAAACACTCTATCCACTGAAAACATCCTTTAGGTTAGATTTGATTTGAAAATTTAGGGTTAGGTCTCTTCGGAACTCATCTCAGACCGACCGAGTTGTAGAAATCGGTCCCACTGATTTGGCTTAGGCCATAACACTTGCAATTTTCGGTCTGACGGAAAACTGCAAATCGGTGTGACCGAGTTTGATTCTCTGTGAAACCCTAGCAGTCTCGGTGCCACCGAACTGTGACCCGGTCTGACCGAGTTCACTAGTTTAGGTTCCAAAAGCTTCTTTGGTATCACCGAGTTTACAAATCGGTAGCTCCGAAATGCTTTCTGTGGAGAACTAAAACTAAGTTTTTAAGTCATCTGTTTTGCAAAAACTCTGCACTTTGTGATGCTCATCCACTCTATCTCATCTACATCTATTCACATGGTCTGCTGTCAGTGGGTTTGCAGAGATGTATGATCAGAGTGACAGTCAGAACAGGTCCGAGGAACATGTGCAGCTGAGTGAGGGTTCAGATCCCTCGAGCACTTCTGATGATGGCAGCAGGAGCACTCTGAGCAACTTGCCAAAGGCAGCCACCAGATCTAGGAAGAAGAGAACCTCAGAATCTGAGGATGAGGATTATGTTGCCACTAAGGAGGAAGTAAGCTCCAAGAAGAAGGTGCTGAAAAAGGAGTATGGCACAGCTACTACAGTTAAGCCAGGAATGAATAAGAAGGCTCCAGCAAAGAGAATTCCTATGTCTAAGGCCATAGCCTCTACTCAAGAGACAATGGAGTTCACTCTTGAACCCAAAGAAGGTGGAGAAGGCAAGAAAAGGAAGGAGAGGGTCAAGAAGACCATTGCCAGAGTCATTGGCAAGCCCTCCATGATGAGAGATCCCTTTGAAGAAGAGAAAGAGGATGTTGCGCCAGCACCCAAAGCTCAGAAGCTTATGGGGGATGCTATAAAGCCAGGGGCTGCTCCATCAAAGCCCAAGACAGCTCCCAAAGCTCCAGCTCAGAAGCTTAGTAAGCCCAAGAGGAACACCAGAAGTATACCTGTTGAAGAAAAGAACAAGGCCCCAGTGCCTCAGGCTGAAGAAGAAGATGATGAGTCTCTTATTTTGAGAAAATTGAAGCCCAAGATTCCAGACCATAATGATGCTCATCCAGTCGCTGAGAACATGCACATCAGGAAAGATTCAGGACTGAGATTGTGGAGAGAGTCTGATCCTTATGCTATGAGGAGGAGGACTGCAGTTGACTACCGGTTTCATACAAAGGAACAATAAGACTTTTATGAAACTATTTTGCTTGACAAGAAGCCCATTGTCTGTGACATGAGATGGGTTGATTGGGAATACATCCAGGAGAATGAAGATCACTTTCCAGGAGTTTATGACAGCTTCAAAGCATGTGGAGTAGATGAGTTTGTTGGACAGAAGCTCACAAAATGGAATGATGAGCTAATCATGCAGTTTTACTCCACTACTCACTTTTACCCAGATGGGAAGATCATATGGATGTCAGAAGGTACTAGGTACCAATCCACAGTTGAAGAATGGGCAAAATTGATAAATGCCCCAGAAGAACATGAAGATGACTTGGATGTGTATGCCAAGAAGAAGAAGACCACAACACTATGGCTAACATGTACAAGGAGATCCCAGATAAAGCTCTGGAGACTCACAAGCTTGGATATGTACATTTCTTGTTGTCTGGTCTGCCTACTATCAACTGGATCCTAAGGCACACTCTGCTACCCAAGTCAGGAGATCACACGATGATCAGAGGGCACTCTATCAACCTGCTACAGCTTTTTAATGTCCCTCAGAAGTTCAAGGTCATGAGTCTGATTGTAGAGACAATCAAGAGGACTGTTGTTGACCAGAAGATAAGCTGTGGGTATGCTCCACACATTTAGGAGCTCATCAACTCCAAGATGGGCACGGGAACATATCTGTTGGATAAGGAACATCTACCCCTGTATCTAGATTTTGAAGATAATAATGTTGTGATGAATGAGGAGGAACCATCATCAGTTCAAACACAGGAGAAGAGAGCCAAAGCAAAGGCTGAGAAAGATGCCAAGATGCCAAGTGTTGAAGAGGCATCTCAAGTTTTCCTGAAGAACAAGCAAGATCAACTTGCATATCTGATCCAGTCTACACTGAGGATTGAGAAGGGCTTGGCCACCCTGACTCAAAACCAGGAGAGCTTGGAGAGGATCATAGAGACCAAATTTTATGATCTTGATCTGAAGGTAACTGAGATTCAAACAACAGTTGAGCAGCTTCAGGAGGAAGCAGAAGAGAAGAGAGGCAAGGCAACCACAGATGCATTTCAGCGAGTGCTAAGGAGTCAGAGGTTTGCTGCCATGCAAGTGATAGATTCTAGAGCTATAACATCAGCACCAGCAGCTACAGCTCCATTGCCACCTCTAGCCGCCACTCCACCAGCTCCAACTACATCAACAGATGCCTTCGTCCTTGGAGTTCTCTCTACACCACCTCCCGAAGACCAAGCTTGAGAGACGCATAGCACTAAAAAAAGACACATCCGTGACATTTTGGGCCGAATGAAATTTTTTTCTGTCATACTTATGACACTTCTATGACGATAATTGTGACAAAACCCGGTATCATCATAGATGTGGTGGGGTCCTACTTCTATGACAAAAAATCATGATAGAAAATGGGCTTTTCGTCCTAGGCAGGCCGGAGACGCAGCTGCATGACATTCTTTGGGCCGTCCATGACGGGAAAAACCATGGTAGAAGCGAGGGCGAGGAAAATATCAGGGTGTTCTCGGTTACGGTGGGTGGTCGGGGCCAAGCGATGCGCGTTTCTCTCATACACGCACGCGCGTTGGTGCAAGGCGTTGGGCTCTAACTGAACCCGAGCGAGGCATTGGGCTCTAACTAAACTCGAGCGATTGCACTGCAGGCTACGCGTTATTGAACCCGAGCGTTCGATCGATGGGTGTTAACTGAACCCGATCGAGTGATTCCTTCGCTACTGCCTCTGGATGAACAGTGAGCATTGCTGGGGGGGTGGATGAACAGTTCCCGATGGGGATGGATGAACAGGACCCCGTGGTGTTGCCTCTGGATGAGCAGTGAGTGTTGCTGGGGGGTTTGGATGAACAGTTCCCGGTGGGGGTGGACGAAGAGGACCCCATGGTGTTGCCTCTGGATGAACAGGACCCCGATGGATCGAGCCGGTTGGGGCTGGATGAATAGGACCTCGTGGAGGGCTGGACGAACAGGACCACCCCATGGATGGCAGGATGAACAGTGGACGGTGGAGGGCTGGATGAACAGTAGCCCATGGAGGGGTGGTTGAACAGGAGGCCATGGAGAGGGCTGGTTGAACAGTAGCCGGTGGAGTAGCGCGCGGTGGAGGCTAGATGAACAGGAGCCCATGGATGAACAGTCGCAGTTGGAGGCTGGAGGAGGTCGACGGTGGATGAACAGTAGCCCGTGGAGGCTGGAGGGGGTCGACGATCAAGATGAACAGTATCCCGTGGAGTCCCGTTTTGCGGTACGCCACACCCCTCCCGATGAACAGGACCCCCGTTTCGACCGTAGCGCTCCAACACAAGTCTGTTTCCTTCGTTTTGCGGTACGCCACACCCCTCCCGATCAACAGGACCCCGTTTCGACCATAGGAGGTCTGTTTCCTCCATTTTGCGGTATGCCAGACCCCTCCCGATGAACAGGATCCCGTTTCGAACATGGCCGGTCGAACACAAGGCCGTTTCCTCCTTCTGCGGTACGCCAGGGCTCGTTTCCATCAGCTGTTCCGTCCAAGCCCTCCCGATGAACACGACGACGCATTCCATTCCGACCTAGCTGATTGGCTCCCCATGAACACGACAACGACGCTATTTCTCCGTTCCGACCCAGCCATGTACATGAGCTCTGGCCATACGTACGCGCGAGTAGGCGTTCGAGACCCTGCCTGTATGTACGTACGTGGGCGTATTTACTTTCTTGCACCCTGGCCGCTGTACGTACGTGTACATGCTACGTGCGTGCCTCTGCTATGACACGTGCGCGCCTCTACATCGACCAGTATGTACGTACACATTCGCGAACAGAATGACAACGCTACGTACGCTTCGACCAGGTGGGTCCCGACTGTCAGGCACTTCCTTGCGTGCGAAGATGTAGCTGGTGGGTCCCAGCAGTCAGGGGGGCGAATCCTTTTTTTGCCTGGATGCAATTCCTTGCGTGCGAAGATGTAGCTGGTGGGTCCCAGCAGTCAGGGGGAAACATTTTTTTTGCGAAATACGATGGCCCGTCCGGTGGGTCCCTGCTGTCAGGTGGAGGAATAATTATTTTGCGCGTAATAAGGAGGCACTTCCTTGCTGCGGCCATGGACCCAGCTGTCAGCCTCTCCACGTACAGTCCACGTCTGATGGAAGCCGTTCCTTGACCATGTTGACCACGCCACGCCGAGAGCACCAGGGCGGTGGACGACGGCGAGGCCTAGGAAGGGGACGACGCAGAGCCGGGGAAGACGCGATAGTGGAAGCCCCCGCGGAGAGGAGTACGAGGGTTCACTGGTTCGGCTGCGGTGTGAGGCTGTCATCGCCGCAGGGCCTAGCCAGTGGTGGGAATAGTAGGGGGCGGTGAGGCCTCCGCGGCAGCACAATCGACCACGGGAGGCAGGAGCATGCGACACGACCGGCGCTGCTTTGGGCGGCTGGAGCAAGAAGACCAGAGGTTGAAGAAGCACTACGGCCGTTGGATGGACATCGTACGGTCACTGGAGCTAGAATCATTCATATTGACTAAGTTGACAAAGCACTCCGTCCCCGTCAACTTAGTAGGCCCACAAGTCAGCCACCTACCAAGGTGGGTCCCAACTAGCAGGGGGAGTATTCATTTTTTCGTGCGTAATAAGGAGGCACTTCGGTGGGTCCGAGTTGACAGCGGGGGGAACATTTTTTCGCGAAATACGGTGGCGCGTCCGGTGGGTCCCAACAGTCAGGGGGGAAACGTTTTTTTCGCCAAATACGGTGGCCCGTCTGGTGGGTCCCTGCTGTCAGGTGGAGGAATAATTATTTTTTGCATAATAAGGAGGCACTTCCTTGTGGCTGCTGTGGACCCATCTGTCAGCCTCTCCACGTACACTACTCTTCTGATGGAAGTCGTTCCTTGACCACGTTGACAACGCCGTGGCGAGAGCACCAGGGCGGTGGACGACGGCGAGGCCTAGGAAGGGGACGACGTGGAGCCGGGGAAGACGCGACAGTGGATGCCCACGCGTAGAGGAGTATGAGGGTTCGCTGGTTCGCTGCGGTGTGAGGCCACCGTCACCGTGGAATAACAGGGGGTGTGGGTGAGTAGAGGGATGGCCTGGCCAGTGGTGGGAGTAGTAGGGGCGGTGAGGCCTCTGCGGCATCGCAGCCGGCCACGGGAGGCAGGAGCACGAGGCACGACCGGTGCTGCTTTGGGCGGCTGGAGCAAGAAGACCAGAGGTTGAAGAAGCACTACGGCCGTTGGATGGACATCGTACAGTCACTGGAGCTAGAATCGTTCATATTGACTAAGTTGACAAAGCCCTCTGTCCCCGTCAACTTAGTTGGCCCACAAGTCAGCCTCCCACTATTGTGGGTCCCAGCTAGCAGGGGGTATTCATTTTTTTTGTGCGTAATAAGGAGGCACTTCCTTGCGTGCGAAGATATAGCTAGTGGGTCCGACGTGTCAATGGTGGGAACGTTTTTCACAAAATACAGAGGCCCTTCCGGTGGGTCCCAACTGTCAAGTGGAGGAATCATTATTTTGCGCGTAATAAGGAGGCATTTCCTTGCGTGCGGCCATGGAGCCAGCTATCAGCCTCTCCACGCACAATCTACTTCCGATGGTGTCGTTCGTTGACCATGTTGACCACTCCGCGCCGAGCGCATCGAAGGTGGTGGGCGATGGCGAGGCCCAGGACAGCAACGAGCCGGAGATGGGAAGACGCGGGAGTAGAGTCGTAGACGGAGAGGTGTACGATGGTTAACTGGTTCTGGTGCGGTGTGGTTCGGCAGTCGGTGGAGAAGAACAGGAGGTGTGGAGGGGTGGAGGCGGGAGCAGGTGGTCCCTGTGGCGCTTGAGGAAGAAGACGAAAGATTGAAGATGGATGCCGGTTGTTGGATGTAAATCCAATGGCTAACAATGTCAGAATCATTTGTTGACTAAGTTGACAACGACTTGCATTGGCTTCGACCTATTGGCCCACATTTCAGCTTCCAAAAATGTGGCACATATTCAACCTATTTTTTCAGAATTTACAGTCTTTTTGGGGGGGGTGGGGGTAGAATTTACAGTCCATTTGATCTCCTTTTTTTGAATCACAGTCCATTAGCTGGGCTGGGTGGACAAATAATGTAGCGTCCATGCGGCCGTTTATGTTTTTCCTAAAAAATTACAGGTCATTTGTAATTTCTCGAAATACATGATTTTGCTGGGCTTATTATAATTATAATGTTGGGGTGGACGCAGCAATGTTATCAAAAAATAAACAGGGGCTGAGCATTTTGTTATATATATATTTAAATAATAAGTGATTTATTATTAAATTGGTCCTTCAATCTTACCAAGCTTTTGTATACAATCACCAGGATTTTTGTTGCCAAAAAATCCAGGATTTTATTGTTAATAAATTAGTTTTATAAGTTAATAAGATGTGGGATATTGTTTTCTTACATATGTAAGCATCTGTTAAATATACGATGACAATAACAATAATATATAATAACATATAAAATAATTTAAATATATATAATATAGTTAGAAGGAAAACATAAGTTGGACTATGCGTTCCAATTCTTATATAGAAAAATAGAACAGACCTCTGCGTTTTCTTCAAAAAAAAATACATAAATTGGGCTGCCGATGTTTCAGGAAAAATAAAACCTCGGATGAGAGGCCCATAGGCCGTCATGTATCGACCGGCCTATGGACCTCCCATCCGAGGTCGTGGGCTGCGCATGTTAAAAAAGAAAGCCTAGACAGGGCAGCCCAAAACCCAGCTGATACTTGCTGCTCCAGTGATAATAAATGATACCTGCCAGCTCCCCGGCTTCGTTGTGAATTTATCTCCTATAGTAACTACGTTGAAGCACCTAAAAAATGTAACTATGTTGACAAACCCGTGGGCCCCAACGTCAGTATAGCATTAGGAGTAAGTATTTTTTCGATGAGGCACTTGCTTGCGTACGATCATAGACCTGGTGGGTCCCGACTGTCTGCCTCTCCACATACAGTCCTCTCCAGATTCCTCTCGTTTCTTCAGCATGTTCACAACGGCAAACAACGGCGTTGCGGCAAGCGCACAAAGGCGCAGGAGAAGATCCGACCACCTGAGGAAGTGCCTTATTAGTAACGAAACAACTGAACTAGCCTAGTGGCCGAGTGATACGTCTCCAACATATCTATAATTTTTGATTGCTCCATGCTATATTATCTACTGTTTTGGACATTATTGGGCTTTATTATCCATTTTTATATTATTTTTGGGACTAACCTATTAACCGGAGGCCCAGCCTAGAATTGCTGTTTTTTGCCTGCTTTAGGGTTTCAAAGAAAAGGAATATCAAACGGAGTCCAAACAGAATGAAACCTTCGGGAACGTGATTTTCTCAACAAACAAGACTCGGGAGACTTGGACTCTACGTTAAGACACAAAAGAGGAGGCCATGAGGTAGGGGGGCGCACCTACCCCCCCCCCCAGGCGCGCCCTCCACCCTCGTGGGCCCCCTGTTGCTCCACCGGCGTACTCCTTCCTCCTATATATACCTACGTATCCCCAAATGATCAGATATGGAGCCAAAAAACCTAATTCCACCGCCGCAACTTTCTGTATCCACGAGATCCCATCTTGGGGCCTGTTCCGGAGCTCCGCTGGAGGGGGCATCGATCACGGATGGCTTCTACATCAACACCATAGCCTTTCTGATGAAGTGTGAGTAGTTTACCTCAAACCTACGGGTCCATAGTTATTAGCTAGATGGCTTCTTCTCTCTTTTTGGATCTCAATACAATGTTCTCCCCCTCTCTTGTGGAGAACTATTCGATGTAATCTTCTTTTTGCGGTGTGTTTGTTGAGACCGATGAATTATGGGTTTATGATCAAGTCTATCTATGAATAATATTTGAATCTTCTCTGAATTCTTTTATGTATGATTGGTTATCTTTGCAAGTCTCTTCAAATTATCAATTTGGTTTGGCCTACTAGATTGATCTTTCTTGCAATGGGAGAAGTGCTTAGCTTTGGGTTCAATCTTGCGGTGTCCTTTCCCAGTGATAGTAGGGGCAGCAAGGCACGTATTGTATTGTTGCCATCAAGGATAACAAGGTGGGGGTTTCATCATATTGCATGAGTCTATCCCTCTACATCATGTCATCTTTCTTAAGGCGTTACTCTGTTTTCATTAACTTAATACTCTAGATGCATGCTGGATAGCGGTCGATGAGTGGAGTAATAGTAGTAGATGCATGCAGGAGTCGGTCTACTTGTCTCGGACGTGATGCCTATATACATGATCATACCTAGATATTCTCATAACTATGATCAATTCTGTCAATTGCTCAACAGTAAGTTGTTCACCCACCATAGAATACTTATGCTCTCAAGAGAAGCCACTAGTGAAACCTATGGCCCCCGGGTCTATCTTTATCATATTGATCTCCTACTACTTAGTTATTTCCTTTGCTTTTTTACTTTGCCTTTATTTTACTTTGCATCTTTATCACAAAAATACCAAAAATATTATCTTATCATATCTATCAAATCTCACTCTCGTAAGTGGCCGTGTAGGGATTGACAACCCCTATTCGCGTTGGTTGCGAGGATTAATTTGTTTTGTGCAGGTACGAGGGACTCGCGTGTAGCCACCTACTGGATTGATACCTTGGTTCTCAAAAACTGAGGGAAATACTTACGCTACTTTGCTGCATCATCCCTTCCTCTTCGGGGAAAACCAACGCAGTGCTCAAGAGGTAGCACCGAGTGACACTACCCGACAGCTGTTCCGCCCGGGTTCGATTCCACCTGTGCAGAGAAAATATCTCCAAATTTTTTGCCTCTGCCTTTATTGACATGTGGGTCCCAATTGTCATCTATGCACACCACGTCCAACACTTGCCAAAATTTGTCCCTCGTTTTCTCTGTTTTTCGCACACTCGACATTGTGTGGGCATCTTGAAAATAGCATATCTTTTTGACTGTGTATCATATGAAGATGTGCTATGCATGAATGTTGATTAGCATGATGTTAACTGGCTAGTAGTTCTGATGACCCACAAGTATAGGGGATCCATCGTAGACCTTTCAATAAGTAAGAGTGTCGAACCCAATGAGGAGCAGAAGGAAATGATAAGCGGTTTTCTGCAAGGTATTCTCTGCAAGCACTGAAATTATCGGTAACATATAGTTTTGTGATAAGGTAATTGGTTTCGAGTGGCAAGTAATAAAAGTAAATAAGGTGCATCAAGACGGCCCAATCCTTTTTGTAGCAAAGGACAAGCCTGGACAAACTCTTATATGATGTAAAGTGCTCCCGAGGACACATGGGAATTATCGTCAAGCTAGTTTTCATCACGATCATATGATTCGCGTTCGGTACTTTGATAATCTGATATGTGGGTGGACCGGTGCTTGGGTACTGCCCTTACTTGGACAAGCATACCACTTATGATTAACCCCTATTGCAAGCATCCGCAACTACAACAGAAGTATTAAGGTAAACCTAACCATAGCATGAAACATATGGATCCAAATCAGCCCCTTACGAAGCAACGCATAAACTAGGGTTTAAGCTTCTGTCACTCTAGCAACCCATCATTTACTTATTACTTCCCAATGCCTCCCTCTAGGCCCTAACAATGGTGAAGTGTCATGTAGTCGATGTTCACATGACACCACTAGAGGGATGACAACATACATCTAATCAAAATATCGAACGAATACAAAATTCACATGACTACTAATAGCAAGACTTCTCCCATGTCCCCAGGAACAAACATAACTACTCACAAAGCATATTCATGTTCATAATCAGCGGGGTATTAATATGCATAATGGATCTGAACATATGATCTTCCACCAAGTAAACCAACTAGCATCAACTACAAGGAGTAATCAACACTACTAGCAACCCACAGGTACCAATCTGAGGTTTGGATACAAAGATTGGATACAAGAGATGAACTAGGGTTTGAGATGAGATGGTGTTGGTGAAGATGTTGATGGATATTGACCCCCTCCCGATGAGAGGATCATTGGTGATGATTTCCCCCTCCTGGAGGGAAGTTTCCCCGGCAGAACAGCTCCGCTGGAGCCCTAGATTGGTTCCGCCAAGGTTCCGCCTCGTGGCGGCGGAGTCTCATCCCGAAAGCTTGCTTATGATTTTTTTCCTCAATGAAAGACTCCATATAGTAGAAGATGGGCATCGGAGGGCCACCAGGGGGGCCACGAGGCAGGGGGGCGCGCCCAGGGGGTAGGGCGCGCCCCCCACCCTCGTGGCCAGGGTGTGGCCCCCCTCTGGAACTTCTTGCGCTCAGTATTTTTTATATATTCTGGAAATAGCTTCCGTGAAGTTTCAGGACTTTTGGAGCTGTGCAGAATAGGTATCTAATATTTTTCTCCTTTTCTAGCCCTGAATCCCAGCTGCCGGCATTCTCCCTCTTTATGTAAACCTTGTAAAATAAGAGAGAATAGGCATAAGTATTGTGACATAATGTGTAATAACAGCCCATAATTTAATAAATATCGATATAAAAGCATGATGCAAAATGGATGTATCAACTCCCCCAAGCTTAGACCTCGCTTGTCCTCAAGCGGAAGCCGAAATCGAAAAATATGTCCACATGTTTAGAGATAGAGGTGTCGATAAAAATAAAATACGGACATGAGGGCATCATGATCATTCTTAGAACAGCAATATATATATATATATATTGTCATATGATCTCTTATGCTAAAGTAACAATTCAATCACAATTTCAAGTATGAATCATAAACTTCATTGAGGACCAACAAACTCTAATCTCAGTCATTGAGGCAATTGCAATTTATCATAACATAGGAAAGAGTCAATATAAGAGATTTTAAGCAAGTCCACATACTCAACCATCCTTTAGTCTTTCACAATTGCTAACACTCGTGCAATATTTATGGGTATGAAGTTTTAATCGGACACAGAGAAAGATAGGGGCTTATAGTTTTGCCTCCCAACGTTTTACCTCAAGGGTAATGTCAACAATAATAGTTCATGAAGACTCACATCCAATTAGCTATATATATCAGGATCTTTCCAACACATTGTGCTTGCCAAAGGATAAAATGTAAAAAGGAGAGGTGAAGACCACCATGACTCTTATGTAAGGTAGAAGATAAAAGTAAAAGATAGGCCCTTCGCAGAGGGAAGCAGAGGTTGTCATGCGCTTTTATGGTTGGATGCACGAAATCTAAATGCAAAAGAACGTCACTTTATATTGCCAATTGTGATATGGACCTTTATTATGTAGTCCATCGCTTTTATTTCTTCCATATCACAAGATCGTATAAAGCTTATTTTCTCCGCACTAATAAGTCATACATATTTAGAGAGCAATTTTTATTACTTGCACCGATGACAACTTACTTGAAGGATCTTACTCAATCCATAGGTAGATATGGTGGACTCTCATGGCAAAACTGGGTTTAGGAATATTTGGAAGCACAAGTAGTATCTCTACTTGGTGCAAAGAAATTGGCTAGCATGAGAGGGAGAGGCATGCTCAACATGTTGGATGATCCATGACAATATAATTTATCTTAGATGAAAGAAAACATAACCCATTACGTTGTTTTCCTTGTCCAACATCAACTCTTACATGTCATACTTTAATGAGTGCTCACAATCATAAAAGATGTCCAAGATAGTATATTTATATGTGAACCTCTCTTTCTTTATTACTTCCTATTAATTGCAACGATGACCAAAACTATGTTTGTCAACTCTCAACAACTTTTATTCATCATGCTTTTTATATGTGAAGTCATTACTCTCCATAAGATCCATATGATCTCTTTGTTTCTTTTTATTCTTTCTCTTTTTATTTTATTCCCTCAAGATCATAGCAAAATAGTCAAGCCCTTAACTCAATACTAATCTTTATTATATAGCTCACGGACTCGATTACATATGGGGATCATAAAGCAAAACTCACAACTAGATCATACTAAAACTTTATTCTACTAGATCAAAATATTACCAAAAGGATCGAACTAAGAAAAAATGGTAAAGATAAAAGTTGTGATGGTGATACGATACCGGGGCACTCCCCCAAGCTTGGTAGTTGCCAAGGGGAGTGCCCATACCCATGTGTTTATATCTCTTTCTTCGGGGGTGGTGATGTGATATTCTTGGCGATGATGCCCCTCAGGATACGATTCTCTTCCTCGAGCTTATTGACTTGCTGCTTGAGGTTCATTACTTCCTTACGAAGCTTGCCAGTGACGGCTAAAGCTCCTTTCACCCAAGGATGTTGCATAGCTGCGGGAGAACAAGTAACACTCTTTTTCATATTTTCATAAGAAAAAATCTAACATTGGAAGGGATAACCGAGTTTGGAATAGCTGAGCTCTGTGGTTCCCCCATCGTGAATCCTACCCGGAAACGAGAAGTAACTTCTCGATCCTCCTCCATGGCATATATCCTTTTCAAGTCAGCTTCCATCTCTTCCTTCGTTGAGGGCCCAAAGTGATTGGCATCACTGTTTGCCCCCAGACCTGGTGTCGGATGAGACACCCGACTCTCCCCGACTGACTCTTGAGAAGACATCTTGCTCTAATCTGCGGCAGAAATAGCTCGAAACAAAGATAAGAGATATTTGCGTGATACGGTGGTCAAAACTTTCGGGAGATTATATAACGAATTTTTACCGACCAAAAGAAGTATTGTGCAAGAAAACGGAGTCCGGAGAGCACACAAGGTGCCCACGAGGCAGGGGGCGCGCCTCCCACCCTCGTGGGAGCCCCGAGTCCTTTCCGGTCTGCTTCTTATTTTCCTATTTTATTTAATATTCCAAAACGGAGAAATATTATCATTAGAACTGTTTCGGAGTTGGTTTACTTATCGTACCACATACCTATTCCTTTTCGGAGTCTGAAACATTCCGTAAAGTGTCCCTTATGTATTCCTCCGGGGTTATGGTTTCCATAATATTAGTTTCAACATTTATAGGATTACTTGAGATATAATGTTTAATTCTTTGACCGTTCACCACCCTCGGATTTGTGCCTTTGAAGTTGTTGATTTTTATGGCACCGGAATGATAGACCTCCTCAATAACGTAAGGACCTTCCCGTTTAGAGAGGAGTTTGCCTGCAAAAAATCTTAAACGAGAGTTGTATAGCAATACATAATCACCTATATTAAACTCACGCTTTTGTATCCTTTTATCATGCCATATTTTAACTTTTTCTTTAAACAGCTTGGCATTTTCATAAGCCTAGGTTCTCCATTCATCAAGTGTGACGCCCCCGATTCGACCGTACACTAATCATACACGCAAACGTGTACGATCAAGATCAGGGACTCACGGGAAGATATCACAACACAACTCTACAAATAAAATAAGTCATACAAGCATCATATTACAAGCCAGGGGCCTCGAGGGCTCGAATACAAGAGCTCGATCATAGACGAGTCAGCGGAAACAACAATATTTGAGTACAGACATAAGTTAAACAAGTTTGCCTTAAGAAGGCTAGCACAAACTGGGATACAGATTGAAAGAGGCACAGGCCTCCTGCCTGGGATCCTCCTAAACTACTCCTGGTCGTCGTCAGCGGGCTGCACGTAGTAGTAGGCACCTCCCGAGTAGTAGTAGTCGTCATCGACAGTGGCGTTTGGCTCCTGGGCTCCATCGTCTAGTCGCAGCAATCGGGTATAGAAAGGGGGAAAAGAGGGAGCAAAGCAACCGTGAGTACTCATCCAAAGTACTCGCAAGCAAGGAGCTACACTACATATGTATGCATTGGTATCAAATGGATTAAGGGTATCATATGTGGACTGAACTGCAGAATGCCGGAATAAGAGGGGGATAGCTAGTCCCATTGAAGACTACGCTTCTGGCCACCTCCATCTTGCAGCAGAAGAAGAGAGTAGATGGTAAGTTCACCAAGTAGCATTGCATAGCATAATCCTAACAGATGATCCTCCCCTCGTCGCCCTGTGAGAGAGCGATCACCGGTTGTATCTGGCACTTGGAAGGGTGTGTTTTATTAAGTATCCGGTTCTAGTTGTCATAAGGTCAAGGTACAACTCCAAGTCGTCCTGTTACCGAAGATCACGACTATTCGAATAGATTAACTTCCCTGCAGGGGTGCACCACATTTCCCAACACGCTCGATCCCCTTTGTCCGGACACACTTTTCTGGGTCATGCCCGGCCTCGGAAGATCAGCACGTCGCAACCCTACCTAGGCACAACAGAGAGGTCAGCACGCCGGTCTAAATCCTAGGGCGCAGGGGTCTGGGCCCATCGCCCATTGCACACCTGCACGTTGCGAACGCGGCCGGCGAGCAGACCTAGCCTCCCTTATACAAGAGCAGGCGTTCCAGTCCAACCCGGCGCGCGCCGCTCAGTCGCTAACGTCATGAAGGATTCGGCTGATACCACGACGTCGAGTGCCCATAACTGTCCCCATGTAGTTGGTTAGTGCGTATAGGCCAGTAGCCAGACTCAGATCAAATACCCAGATCTCGTTAAGCGTGTTATTTTGAAGTAACCGCGAACGCCGACTAGGGCCAGGCCCACCTCTCTCCTAGGTGGTCTCAACCTGCCCTGTCGCTCCGCCACAAAGTAACAGTCAGGGGCCGTCGGAAACCCAAGCCCACCACTACCTGGATGGAGCCACCTGCCCCTTCAGCCCCACATCACAATCACTTGCGAGTACTCAACGAGCCGACCCGACTTTAGTAACCACCTGTAAGTATGTATATATGTATAAGTATATACCCGTGATCACCTCCCGAGTGATCACGGCCCGATAGTATACCATGGCAAACGGACAAGAATGTAGGGCCACTGATGATAAACTAGCATCCTATACTAAGCATTTAGGATTGCAGGTAAGGGTAACAACTATAGCAACAATGACAGGCAATGCAGCAGAATAGGATTAACCGAAAGCAGTAACATGCTACACTACTCTAATGCAAGTAGTAGAGAGAAGGAATAGGCGATATATGGTCATCAGGGGGGGCTTGCCTGGAAGCTCAGCCGAGAATGAGGGGTCGTCAACACCGTAGTCGATCGAGGTCGCCGGCAGTCTCGGGGTCTACCGGAAAGAAGTAACGGAGGGGGAACACAATAAATAAGAGAGCAACCAAAGAATCACAAAACATAACGAGGTAATACGCGATGCTAGGTATGCCCTAACGCAGTATTAGGTGATACCGACGAAGGGGGAAACATCCGGGAAAGTATCCCCGGTGTTTCGCGTTTTCGGACAGATGAACCAGAGGGGGAAGCTGCATGTTCGCTATGCTAGGGATGTGTGGCGGACGAACGGGCTACGTATTCGGATCCGTCTCGTCGTTCTGAGCAACTTTCATGTACAAGGTTTTTCCATCCGAGCTACGGTTTATTTTATATTAATTATTAAAGATTTAAATCATTTTTAGGAATAACATAATTAATTAATTTAGGAAATACAATTATGACGTCAGCATGATGTCAGCGGTCAACTCTGACCGTTGACCGGTCAAACTGACCTTGTGGGTCCCACACGTCATTCTCTACTAACTAATTAACCTAGTTAATTAGCTTAATTAACAGATTAGTTAGGTTAGTTAATTAATTAGGTTTATTAAACACAATTAATTAATTAATTAACATTTTTATCTATTATTATTATTTTAAAATTCTTCTTTTTATAGTCATTCTGGGGCTGGGGCCCCACATGTCATTGGCACATGTGTCAATAAATCATCTAACTAATTTTATCAGGGGGGTCCCACTTGCCATGGACTACAAGCTAACTTATCACTAAGTACCCCTAACAATCTTTCAATCTTTTAATTAGGCCCTTGTTTAGTGGGTTGGCTGCATGTACAGAGAGCCAACAGGCCTCACACACGGCCGTGCACATAGCACAGGCAAGCCATGGCCATGGCATGGGAGCGTACAGGAGCACTCGGAGATGCGCGTGGGCTGGGCGGCTACGATGCGAGCAACAATAGCGGGGTAGGAGCAGGCAGAAGGAGCAGCAAAGCAGCAGCTAGGCAGCACGCAGGCAACAGCAACAGTAGGTGGCAAGCAGCGGCAGGCACGGGGGCGCGGCCAAGGCCCGGCCAGTGCGCGGGCAACATAGGGGAAAGCGGGCGCGGTACGCGGCGACAGCAGCAATGGGGAAAAGTGGGGGATCCAGGGAGGAGCTCACATCGGAGCGGCAAGCAAGGTGTGTGAGCTCGCGTGAGGCCGGATCCGCGACAGGGCCCCCGGGATCCGTCCATCTCCGGCAATGAGGCGGCTTGGCGCGGTATGGACGCGGAGAACCAGGCGACGACGGCCATGGCAGGAGCTCCAGCACGGCGGTGTCGCGAGGACAGTGGCAGGCAGCGGTTCCTCAGGCACGGGCGCGCGAAGGAAAGCAAGCCACCGGCGATTGGAGGCAGGGGCGCGCGAAGGATGGTGGGGGAAGCTGCGGGCGAGTGCCCACGCGTGCAGGCAGGCGCCGGCCACGGCCTGGCGCGGCCAAGGGAGGTGCGTGGCATGAGCGGCGCCGGCGAGGTAGCGGCGGGGCGACGGGCGGCGGCGCTAGGGGCGATGCGGTCGGGGCGGTTTGCCTCGATCTAGAACATGGGGGAGTTTTTTTTGAGACAATGAACATGGGGGAGTGGGGGAACGAGGGGAGAGGTGGGCGACGGGCTCTAGGGTTCGGTCGGGGGGTATGTGTAGGTCGGGGTGGGGCGGTTCGACTAGGCCGGCAGGAGTGGCCAGCTGGGCCGGTTGGCCCCGGGGGGGGGGGGGTCTCTCTCTTTTATTCTTATTTTTATTTTGTTCTGTTTTTTATTTTCCCTTTTACTGCTTTATTTTTACCTATCTTTTATGTTTTCTTTTATCTCTTTAATAGTTTGTAGCTTTACAAAAAGGAAAAACCCACACCTAAAATAGAGTTACAATTCCAACTACTGTCACTAAAAGTTTTATCCCTGAACAAAATAGTTTAGTATTTTATAAAATACAAAAGGCATTTATTTAATTGTTTTAGCTAATGTATTATTCATTTTAGAGTATTTAAACGTTGTATAAAAGTGTGGTTTCACCACCATAATTACCTATGCATTATTTGGCTCCACCCGAACATTTTAGTTTTTATATTTTAAAATTTTACTGTTTGCTTATATCTTAAATTTTAATTTGAATCATTTTTGAACTAACTCAAGTTTATCAACAGTAACCGAGGTGACGTGGCACAATTAGCATAGGTTTACTATAGCTTAATTATCCGGGCGTCACAATTCTCCTCCACTACAAGAAATCTCGTCCCGAGATTTAAGAGGTAGAGTAAGGGGGAAGGGGTTTGGCTATGAAATTCTAACGGATCTTCTTGGTCTTGGTTGCTCTTCTCGAAGTGATCGATCCATAGCGATGATGACTTCATTCATATGCATCGATGCATCATGATGAGGTTGTCGTCCTTCCTCCAGGAACTCCATCGTACTTACGAAGAATAAAGGGTGGGTATTCCGGGAGAACAGACCTCTACAAGGTTGACTATCTGGTCGATAACATCGGGGAAGGTGGCGGAAAGTAACTCTCGAATTGAAACTTAACAAAATATCGAAAGAAAAGTATGAAGGTAGCATGAGAACTTTCGATCGGATAGGCAATCGTTCGTTGCTCGAAACAGAGTGTGAAATGGGTTCAGAGCAACGGAAATAAGTATCGTGTCCGATACCAAAATTGATCACTAGGAAGGTGGCTCATGAATTACATATGAAACGAAGCGCAAGGGATAACTTCAAAACAAGGATGTACAGGAGAGTCAGGTTTCGATCCTATGGAACTGTGGGTTATGGGCCCACCATGTGGGTTAAAAGTAGAAAGGCCGATGATATTTAGCACAGTCATGATAACAAGGCATGTCAAATGATGGCCTATCAATTATGTCGGCAACAATGTCGATACCAAGGACGAGGGACGAAGAGAACCATTTTCCTGCTCGTTGAACGAGGCGGACCATTGGGCAAAGTTCTCGTCCATCGGTGGCTACCAGAATGTCATCAACAATAGTAACAAGGTTATACTTGACAAGGTTGTACACCGAGGTGTTTACATAAGCAGGGAAATATTATTGCTTGTATCATATGGATCACAAGAAAGGTTAAACCAAACAATGGAAAGGAAAATATGATTATCAGATCAAATAGAACAATGGAAAGGAAAATGTGTTTAACACATATTTCAAGGGTATTGATGAAGACATGTACCTAGGGTAGGGGCATGGACCTGTCCAAGGAGCCCCCACCCTAGGACATCCCTAGGAGAAGTCACCTTTCAATCGACTTGAAGGTATCCCACTCGACGGATTCAAGACACTCGACCAGAAAGCTATCACTCGACCGCTAGGAGACCTATAGTCACTCCGCAGGCAAACGGTCAGCTGTTAAGTAGTCTTTATGGTCATTATAGCGCTTTATTAGGGGCGTTACCAGTAACGCCCCACCTTGAATGTACCTTAAACCCTGCATTACTGAGGGCAGGAGGGGGCCGGCGAACTCTATATAAGCCATCCCCCTCCTCAGTATGGAGGGTTCGCACCCCTGTTATTCACACGCCAGTAATCCAGTCGACCGCCTCCGGGCACCGAGACGTAGGGCTGTTACTTCCTCCGCGAAGGGCCTGAACTCGTACATCTTGGTGTGTTTACAACTTCCCAATAGCTGAGATCTAGCCTCTCCATACATACCCCCCTACATCACTGTCAGAGTTAGAACCACGATAGTTGGCGCCCACCGTGGGGCAGGAATCTTAGCGCCTGATTGGAGAAGTTACGATTTTTCCGATCCCTTTGATCATGGTTTTGTGCGGAGTTTTGGTGGAGGGCCGCGGGATCCGCCTCGGCGCGCACACATTCATCGCCGACGACTCCGCCTGGCTTCAGGAGGCACCACTCGACATCGACGCGCTCCCCGTCCGCGGTGCGACGCATTTCCGCGCATGCGTTTGTGGCGTCCTCCTGCGGCAGCCATCGACCCAGTATCGGTCGGCCCCCATATCGTCCCCCCGCTCTTTCTCCCACCGGCGTAAGCGCTCCGGTCGGTCGAGACTTCAGAGGTGGGTGAGGCACGCCGTGGCTCGCCAGTCGGCCGCCCCGCAAGTCGCGGCAATCGAGCCCGACGAATCCCTCTGCGGCCTGTTCGACCTGTCGACTGGCTCCGCAGAGACCGCATCCGAGTGCGACAGCAGCGACCCCGCGGCTGAGGTCCTGGCGGTCGATGGAACGCACAGTCCTCCTGGTTTCCCTCGCGCTGATGGAGGCGCGGGTGGGGGCGGCCCGTCGCATCCCCACGATGAGTATCTCCCCGAACCTCTCACGTCATCACAGCGAGAGGAGCTTCGCCGCCGGAACACGGACGCCCTCCGCACCCCTATCGTCGGAGAGTCCCCCGAGGCCCGGGCCTTGGAGGACGCGCGCTTGGCTAATTTGGCCGAGCGCACTCGACTAGAGAATCTCCAGCGAGCACTCGACGAGCAAGCGCGTCAGCGGGCTCCCGAGTCTAGTCAATGCCAGCTCTTCCCGCCGACGCAGGTATATCGAACCCCAGTTCAGAATTTGGCCGCTGCGGCCCGTATAGCAGAATCAATTTAGCCCTCCCAGTCGGAGGCTGGCAGGGGCTTTTTGCAGATCAGAGCGTTGCTCTGGGCGGCGGGAAACCAGAATTCCGCCGTTTCTCAGTCGCGGAACAGGATTCACAGTCGATCCGTTGCAACAGATACAGTCCAGTCGGCTCACAGCCCGCGGTCGCCCCCGAGGCGTGAGGGACGTGGCGACCGGCATGATCAGTACAGAAGGAATGAGCAGTATGATCACCGATCCGATCGTGATGATCGACGTCGAGTGCCAACCCATCCCCCGAGGAGTGGGTCATATGCGCCTCGACATCGAGATGACAGACGCCCTCATAGCGTTGGGCAGAGGATTCCCGTCGACCCCAGGGACCCAGGCTTCGACGCGAGATCTGTCCTCGTTCAAGGCTTGGTTGACAGGAACAGGGCTCATCGGGAAGGCCAGAACAGAGATGCGCCCTCCAGCAGCAGAATGCGTGTTTCAGGGCCGGAGTGTTTCAGTCGAGCCATCAGGGCCGCGGTGATTCCTCCCAACTTTTGGTTGGCGACTGGAGTCAGCAAGTTCACCGGTGAGTCTAAGCCTGACACTTGGCTCGAAGATTACCGAGTGGCTGTACAGATTGGCGGTGGCAATGATGAGGTGGCCATGAAGCATTTGCCTCTCATGCTAGAGGGCTCAGCCAGAGCGTGGCTAAATCAGTTGGCACCCAGCAGCATTTACACTTGGGAGGATCTCTCCCGAGTGTTTATCACAACCTTTGAAGGAACATGCAAGCGACCTGCAGGCCTTACAGAGCTGCGGTCTTGCGTGCAGAAGCCGAATGAAACCCTGAGGGAATACATCCAGAGGTAGATCACACTGCATCACTCGGTTGAGAATGTGCCAGACCATCAAGCAGTTTGTGCCTTCAAGGAAGGCGTTAAATACAGAGAGTTGAATCTGAAGTTCGGTCGAACCGGAGAGATGTCCCTGAATCGGATGATGGAGATTGCCACCAAGTACGCTAATGGTGAAGACGAGGACCGACTCCGGAGTGGCAAGCACAAGGCAGTCGCCCAAGAAACCGGAGGAAACTCCAGTCGGAAACAGAAGCGGAAGGCCGAGCCAGCCGCTCCTGGGGAGGCCCTGGCCGTAGCCCAGGGAAACTTCAAGGGAAAACCCAAAGGCCCCTGGAAGCCCAAGAAAGTCAAGGATCGGGATGGAAACGATGTTTTGGATCTGCCATGTCACATCCACACCAAGAAAGATGAAGAGGGTAATTTTATTTACCCAAAGCATACCACTCGACAGTGCCGGCTCCTAATCCAGCAGTTTCAAGGCAAGCAGTCCAAGGATAAGGAAAAAGAGTCGGACAGAGTCGAGGACAAGGAAGACAGTGACGATGGATACCCCCAAATCAAATCCACCCTGATGATTTTTGCTGATGTCGAAAGCAAAAGTCGACTGAAAGTCATTAACCGCGAGGTGAATATGGTTGCTCCGGCGACACCCAGTTATCTGAAGTGGTCTCAGACTGCCATCACATTCGACCAGTCCGATCACCCTACGCACATTGCCACCCCTGGGAGGCAAGCTTTGGTGGTCGACCCAGTTGTCGAAGGCACTCGACTGACCAAAGTCCTGATGGATGGTGGCAGTGGTCTGAACATACTGTACGCCGAAACTTTGAAAGGAATGGGCATTCCGATGTCCAGACTAAGTACCAGTAACATGAGCTTCCATGGAGTCATTCCTGGCAAGAAAGCCGAATCACTCGGCCAGATTGCTCTTGATGTGGTTTTCGGTGATTCAAAGAATTACCGCAAGGAAAAGTTGACATTCGAGGTTGTGGACTTCCAAAGTGCTTATCACACCATTTTGGGCAGGCCAGCTTACGCACGCTTCATGGCTCGACCATGTTACGTGTACCTCAAACTGAAGATGCCTGGCCCTAAAGGTGTAATCACCGTTACAGGCAACCGAAAGAAAGCAGAAGAGTGTTTTCAGAAAGGCTCAAAGATCGCTGATGCTCAGATGGCAGTGGTCGAGCTGCAAGAGTACCAAAAGACTGCCGATCCGAGTGAATTGCTACGAGCCAAGAAGCCTGCTTCGGAATCAGCTTTTCAGTCGTCCGGTGAAACAAAGCCAGTCCACATTCACCCGACCGACCCCGATGCTGCCCCGACTCACATCTCAACGACGCTCGACTCCAAATAGGAAGAAGCGCTCGTCCAGCTCCTCCATGAGAACTGGGACATCTTCGCATGGAAGCCCTCTGACATGCCTGGAGTTCCTAGAGGGCTGGCTGAGCACCGTCTACGAGTCGACCCAAAATTCAAGCCTGTGAAGGAACATCTTCGACGGTCCGCCGTCCAGAAGAAGCAAGCCATTGGCGAGGAGGTAGCTCGGCTCTTAGCAGCGGAGTTCATCCGAGAGATTTACCACTCCGAGTGGCTCGCCAATGTCGTCATGGTCCCCAAGAAGGACAAGTCACTTCGCATGTGCATTGATTTCAAACATCTCAATCGGGCCTGCCCGAAAGATCATTTTCCTCTCCCTCGCATCGACCAAATAGTCGACTCGACTGTGGGGTGCGAGAGATTGTCTTTTCTAGATGCCTATTCCAGGTACCATCAGATCCGTCTGTATGGACCCGACGAGATCAAAACAGCTTTCATCACTCCATCCGGATGCTTCTGTTACGTCACCATGCCGTTCGGCCTCAAGAACGCCGGAGCCACGTTCATGAGAATGATTCAGAAGTGTCTACTCACTCAAATCAGTCGGAATGTGGAGGCATACATGGATGATATTGTGGTCAAGTCACGGAAAGGTTCCGACCTGCGGGCTGACCTTGCCGAAACCTTTGCCAACCCCAGGAGGTATGATATCAAGCTCAATCCATCAAAGTGCACGTTCGGAGTTCCGGGTGGAAAGTTACTCGGTTTTCTCGTTTCCGAACGGGGGATCGATGCCAATCTTGAAAAAGTTGGCACCATACTCCGGATGAAGCGTCCTGTACGCGTGCACGATGTCCAAAAGCTTACAGGCTGCTTGGCCGCTCTAAGTCGATTCATTTCTCGTCTCGGTGAAAAGGCGTTGCCTCTTTACCGACTGATGAAGAAGTCCGACAAGTTCGAGTGGACTCCAGAAGCTGACGCAGCATTTGCAGAGCTCAAAGCTCTGCTCTCCACCCAGCCGGTGCTTGCTGCCCCAATCAACAAAGAGCCTCTGCTGCTTTACATTGCAGCCACAGGACAAGTTGTCAGTACAGTACTTACGGTCGAGCGGGAAGAAGAAGGAAAGGCCTTCAGAGTTCAGCGCCCAGTCTATTATCTGTCTGAAGTTTTGACCCCTTCAAAACAAAGATACCCTCACTACCAGAAGCTTGTATATGGGATTTACATGACCACGAAGAAGGTTGCACATTACTTCTCTGACCACTCCATTACAGTCGTCAGCGACGCCCCACTGTCAGAGATTCTGCATAACAGAGATGCAACTGGTCGAGTGGCCAAGTGGGCGATTGAACTCCTTCCATTAGATATCAAGTTTGAAGCAAAGAAGGCTATCAAGTCCCAAGCAATCGCAAATTTCATCGCCGAGTGGATTGAACAGCAACTTCCGACTCAAGTTCACTCGGAGCACTGGACCATGTTCTTCGATGGATCTAAGATGCTGAATGGTTCCGGTGCTGGGGTAGTTCTAGTCTCCCCCCGAGGAGATAAGCTCAGATATGTTCTCCAGATTCACTTCGATTCCTCCAATAATGAAGCGGAATATGAAGCACTTTTGTACGGGTTGCGCATGGCCATTTCACTCGGCGTCCGTCGCCTCATGGTCTACGGCGACTCAGATTTGGTGGTTAATCAGGTGATGAAGGAGTAGGACGTCAGAAGTCCGGCTATGACTGGTTATTGCAATGCAGTGAGAAAGCTAGAAAAGAAATTCGAGGGGTTAGAGCTTCATCACATCCCCCGACTGAAAAATCAAGCAGCTGATGATCTGGCAAAGATAGGCTCCAAGAGAGAAGCCATTCCCAGCAATGTGTTTTTGGAGCACATCCGCTCGCCGTCAGTCCAGGAGGATCCTTTCACAGAAGAAGCCCCACAACCGAAAAGTGCCACAGATCCGACTGAAGTCGAAGTTCCTGCTGTGGTCGACCTAATCATGGAAGTCTTGGCAATCGCTCCCGGCTGGACGATACCGTACATCGCGTATATCCTAAGAAAAGAGCTCCCAGAGGACGAGGAAGAGGCTCGACAGATCGTCCGCCGATCCAAGGCCTTCACAGTCATAAAGGGGCAGTTGTATAAAGAAAGCGCGACTGGAATCGGTCAGAAGTGCATAACACCAGAAGAAGGTCGGATAATCCTTGATGATATCCACTCGGGGACCTGTGGTCACCATGCGTCCTCTCGGACCATTGTGGCTAAAGCATACCGAGCGGGATTTTACTGGCCTAGAGCAAATGAGATGGCAAAAGAGATAGTCGACAAGTGTGGAGGGTGCCAGTTCTACTCCAACATGTCACACAAGCCTGCATCAGCCCTGAAGACCATTCCACTCGTCTGGCCCTTTGCTGTTTGGGGACTAGACATGGTTGGTCCACTAAGAACAGGCAGAAGTGGTTTCACTCATGTGCTTGTGGCAGTCGACAAGTTTACCAAATGGATTGAAGCTAAGCCTATCAAGAATCTTGATGCTTGCACTGCTATCAGTTTCGTCAGGGGGCTAACATTCAGATATGGAGTCCCGCATAGCATCATCACTGACAATGGGTCAAACTTCGGTTCGGACAAGTTCAGAGCTTTTTGCGCCTCTCAAGGCACTCGAGTCGACTACGCATCGGTCGCCCATCCCCAGTCGAATGGACAAGCTGAAAGAGCAAATGGTCTGATTCTCAAAGGACTAAAGCCTCGACTGATGCGTGATCTCAAGCACGTGGCAGGTGCTTGGGTCGACGAGCTTCCGTCAGTTCTGTGGGGTTTGAGGACCACCCCTAACCGGTCGACTGGAAGAACCCCATTCTTTCTGGTTTATGGAGCCCAAGCAGTTCTGCCAAGTGATCTTCTTCACAACGCGCCCCGAGTCGAGCTTTACACCGAAGATGAAGCAGAACAGGCCCGGCAAGACGCAGTCGACCTCCTAGAAGAAGAGAGGGAGATGGCCATGATCAGATCGACCATTTATCAGCAAGACTTGCGTCGATTCCACGCCCGGAATGTGAAGAGTCGAGCCTTCCAAGAAGGAGATTTGGTCCTCCGAGTGGATCAACAGAAACCACACAAGCTTGCTCCTACTTGGGAAGGCCCCTTCATTGTCACCAAAGTCCTCCACAATGGAGCGTATCACCTCTACAATGTTGATCGCCAGATCGACGAGCCACGAGCTTGGAATGCGGAACTACTCCGCCCCTTTTACACTTGAGTTCTCCCTTGGACGAGATGTAATAAGAAAAAATTCTGCAGTTTATTTTTATTAAAGACAAGAGTGTTCCAATAATTGCTATCACTTCTGTTTGCTTACCAAATCCCCCAGTGGGTGACTTAGCTGCGAATCCGTTTCGCCTAAGTTTGAAAAAATCCTACCGAGTGGAGAGCAATCCTCCCACTCGGGGGCTTAGCTGCAGTCCAGTACTCGCCTAAGTTCTCTCACTTAGAGACTTAGCTGCAGTCAGGCACTCGCCTAAGTTTGAAAAAATCCTACCGAGTGGAGAGCAATTCTCCCACTCGGGGGCTTAGCTGCAGTCCAGTACTCGCCTAAGTTCTCTCACTTAGAGACTTAGCTGCAGTCAGGCACTCGCCTAAGTTTGAAAAAATCCTACCGAGTGGAGAGCAATCCTCCCACTCGGGGGCTTAGCTGCAATCCAGTACTTGCCTAAGTTCTCTCACTTAGAGACTTAGCTGCAGTCAGGCACTCGCCTAAGTTTGAAAAAATCCTACCGAGTGGAGAGCAATCCTCCCACTCGGGGGCTTAGCTGCAGTCCAGTACTCGCCTAAGTTCTCTCACTTAGAGACTTAGCTGCAGTCAGGCACTCGCCTAAGTTTGAAAAAATCCTACCGAGTGGAGAGCAATCCTCCCACTCGGGGGCTTAGCTGCAGTCCAGTACTCGCCTAAGTTCTCTCACTTAGAGACTTAGCTGCAGTCAGGCACTCGCCTAAGTTTGAAAAAATCCTACCGAGTGGAGAGCAATCCTCCCACTTGGGGGCTTAGCTGCAGCCCAGTGCTCGCCTAAGTGTTTAAAAATCCTATCGAGTGGAGAGCAAACCTCCCACTCGGGGGCTTAGCTGCAGCCCAGCGCTCGCCTAAGTGTTTAAAAATCCTACCGAGTGAAGAGCAAACCTCCCACTCGGAGGCTTAGCTGTGGCCCAGTGCTCGCCTAAGTGTTTAAAAATCCTACCGAGTGGAGAGCAAACCTCTCACTCGGAGGCTTAGCTACAGCCCAGTACTCGCCTAAGTACAAGACTCAACCCAATCCACGAGTCGACTGCTAACTTCCCCTTCGGAGCTGCGCCGCAAATACAAGGTTATTCCGAGTGAAGATCAAGATCCACTCGACGAATCAAACCATGAAGATATTCAACGAGAAATCAAGATCAGATAAAGCCTAAAAGGTCCCAGACCTCAAAGTACTCGAGCCCTCGGCTCGGCAGAGTTTAACTGTTACAAGTCCACTCGGCATCCCGAGGCAAATTTAAGGCAGAGTTTAACGGTTACAAATCCACCCGGCATTCCGAGGTAAATTTAAAGTTTTTCACTCCTCAAGAGGAGGACTGGAAGGGGCGACGAACTCATCCAAGTCGATCCCGTCGGCAATACGGGTGGCGGCGGCGATGAAAGTCTCCATGAAGTCTTGAAAGCTGTGCTTCTTGGTATTGGCAACTTGGATGGCCGCCAGCTTTTCTTCTCGCGCCTCCTTGCAATGGACGCGGACCAGAGACAGAGCGACATCAGCACCACATCTAGCAGAAGATGTCTTCCATTCCGCCACTCGACCTGGGACTTCGTTAAGTCGAGCCATCAGAGACTCGAGGTCGTTCTGAAGCGTCGTCCCAGGCCAGAGTGATGTGTCGATCCGCGACATCGCAACTTTCAGCTGAGCCAGATAGTCAACGACGCTGGCAGTACGAGACTCCAGGCGGAGCACGTTCATTGCAGCCTCGTCCTTCACAAGAGAGTTAACAGGGTCCAAGCTTGGCTCCACTCGACTGGTTTCCTCTTCAAAGTTCTGGCAGAATTCTGCAAACACGATTCAAGAGTAAGACAGTGGCCCTATACAGACTTGGCAAACTGCAAGACAGTCGGGGCAGAATAATTACCTTCGAGCATGACGAACAGCTTCTTGGCAAGTCCACCGAGATAAGCCTCCAGATCTTTTACCTTCCCCGCCAGCTCACCCGCCTTGTCGTGCAGAGCCATCTTCTCCTTCTTCAGTCGACTGGCATCTCGATTGGCTGTCTCGAGAGCAGTTTTCAGTCTGGAGTTCTCCTATTCAAGAGCTCCGACCGAAGCCAATTTCTCCTCTGCGAGCTTCGTTTTGCTCGAGGCCTCCTTCTGTGCCTCTGCAAGGTCTTGGTCCTTCTTCTTCAGAGCTTCCTCCAGTTTATCTGTGGCGCGTCGAGTGGAATCAACATCAAGAATGGACAAGAAAGAAAAGCCACCCGTTAAGAATGGAGAACCTCACCAGCCATACCTTTTGCTTCTTCTTGCGCCTTCTTCAAATTCTCCTGAGCAAGCTTCAAGTTAAGGTTGAGCTGGATCTGCTGATTCTCCAACTCAGTATAGCGAGCTACAAGTTCGCAAGATTTCTGTAAAAAGGAAAATCAGTCGACAGACGTCCAAGATAAGTTGCTTCCGAGTAACTAAGAGACTGATGACGTTTCTAAGACCACAGCCGAATCAAAAACATTCGACAGTAGTCTCGGGGACTACACCCAGTGGGTGCACTCAGCGTGCCCCCACTGGTTCGACCAAAAAAAAAGTCGACTGCCCGCAGTCGACCGGATACAGTTCCACTCGACCTGGCCCGACCAAACCGAGTGGAGAAATACAGCTACAGCAACACAATGTAAAGACTACAGTCGACTGCCAGCAGTCCACCGTAGTCTCGGGGACTACACCCAGTGGGTGCACTTAGCGTGCCCCCACTCGTCCAAGAATTGGAAGACACACCCAGTGGGTGTATAGATGCAGATACAAAAGATCTTCGGAAAAGGGACTCTTCAAACAGCATATCATAACAGACCAAGTGTTGAGTCGACTGACCTGGACGTTGCTCTGAAGAGCCGAACTCGCGTCATAGGCTGCTTGGCCGGCCTCCCGAGCCATCTTCACTTGCTCCATCATGATCCCCGCCTGGTGTATAGCCTCTTTCGCAGCAGCCGCTTGGTCCTCAGGGACGGGGTATGCGGCAAAAAGTGAAGACGGATCCGCAGTCGACGACGAGGGCCGCGCACTCGCCAGAGGAACGGCGAAGGTCACAAAAGCCCGAGTGGTGTCACCACCATCCCAAGCCACGGCCTCGGACGCCGGAGCGGATTGGGAGGTCTTGTCAGCCGACGCCCTCTTGTGCCTCCTCACTCTCAACGGACCGTCGTCGTCATCATCCGGGAGGTCGATAACATGAGGAGGGGCTACAAAGGAAAAGTTCAATCGACCAGAGTTGCAATAAATGATCAGTCGACTCAATGCAGAACGTCAGTAATCGTACCAGGGTTGGAGGTAACAGCATCCTCCACCTCTTGGTCATCGTCCTTGGCGGAGACCTCAGAAGTAGCAGCACTGCAAGCCTCGAAAGTCAGTCGGTTGGCTCAATGGATCGACCAAGGATCCGTCCACGGTCGACAAAGGAAAACAAGTTTTATTATTACCCGGAAATGGTAGGGACAGCTATCTTCATCTTGGGCAGAGCCTTGGGCGGCTTGGACAGCGTCGTGCGTGGGTGCTTGGGAACCTTCCCAGTCGGCGTAGGAGAAGAGGTCCGAGGGCGTTTCGACGACTGCCCAACAGAGGCAGTCGCGTTGCCACGTTCCCGCGCTGGGTCGTGTGTGTGCTTGGACCGCCCCTCTGGGCGGGGGGGTTCGACCTCCTCCTCCTCCTCTTCGCTGGAGTCGACGGCATCGTCTCCCTCTCCTTCGCCGTCGGACTACCACTCGCCCTGGTCGTCCCCACTCTCACCTCCGCTCGCCTCCCCTTCCTCAGTTGGCTCCTGAGCCCCGTTGGGCGTCGAGTACATCTCGGTGGTCGCCTGGAAAGCAATAGACAAGACGAAAGTCAATCGACCAACTCAAAGGAGACCAATGCAGAAAACAAGATTTCAGTTGGGAGCATAAAGACATACCTGGTCCACTTCATACGAGTTGTCGAGTGGAGTTACCCTCCTGGCTCCTCGGGGGTTGTCTTTGTTCCCCGTGATGCTCGACAGCCACCCCTCCAGCATCTCGTCGGTGACCTCCTCCGGGTGGATCCGAGTGGTGTCATCGAGGCCAGAGTACAACCACATCGGGTGGTCACGGGCCTGGAGCGGTTGGATGCGCCTCTGGAGGAAGACCTCCAGCAGGTCCATCCCAGTCACACCCTCACGGACAAGCTCGACCACTCGACCGGCCAACACTTTGACTTGGGCCCTTTCCTCCGGTGTCACTTTCAGAGAAGCGGGTTTTTCAGCTCGGTCGAGGGAGAAAGGAGGAAGACCAGTCGACTGTCCTGGGGTCGCCTGGTCCTGACAGTAGAACCAGGTCGACTGCCAACCACGGACCGACTCCGGGAAAGTAATGGATGGAAAACAACTCTTCCCCCTCGCCTGGATCGCCAAGCCCCCGCACAACTGGATCACCTACGTCCTCTCGTCACTCGACTTGGCCTTCTTGACCGATTGAGAACGGCAAGTAAAGATGTGTTTGAAAAGTCCCCAATGGGGGCGGCAACCCAAGAAAGCCTCACACATGGAAATGAAAGCGGCAAGGTATACAATGGAGTTGGGAGTGAAGTGGTGGAGTTGCGCTCCGAAGAAGTTCAAGAAGCTCCGAAAAAAAGGATGGGGCGGCAGAGAAAACCCTCGGTCGATGTGGGTGGCTAGGAGAACGCACTCACCGTCGTGGGGTTGAGGTTCGATCTCTCCCCCCGGAAGACGCGCGGCTTGGTGGGGAATGACTCCCCCCTCGACCATGTCGTCGAGATCCTCTTGCCGGAGCACCGACGGCATCCAATCGCCCTGGATCCAACCTTTGGGCAGAGCGGTCCTAGAGGAAGATCCGCCCCGAGCTGACCTCTTCCCTTTCCCCGCCGCCGCCTTCTTCGCGCGCTCCAGAGCGGAGGTCTTGCTCTTCGTCATCGTCGCCGGCGAAGTCTCGCACGGGCCTGCTGCGCTGGGGCGGGAACGGAGGTGGCGGAAGGACTTGCGAAGGGAGAGAGGCAGAAGAAAGGAGAAGAGAGCACACTGCTTGGAAACCCCGAGCCGGCGATTTATAAGGGACCGCTTCCAAGTGGCTGACTGGTAGGCCCAGGCTATCCAGTCAAATCCCGCAGCAGACGCGCGCGCAGTACATGGCGAAAAAGGTGACGCGGGGATCGAGGAGCTTCCGCTTTATCGCTTCCGATTACTACGGCCGCTCCCGTCCCGCGCGCTTCCCAAAATCCGAATCCCGCGACATCCGCGGGTCACAGAACAACCTGTCAAAACAGAAGACCCCGATCGCGCCGGCGCTCAGTATGTCACAAGCAAAGAAATTCACTCGACGAAAGGCCTGGAATGGATCAAGGCGACTGAAAAAGGTTGGCAACGTCATCCGTGACGATTGACCCAAAACAAGGCGCCCACGTAGCCCAAAGAATCAGTCGGAAAGATCTCCAACTTTTTCCCCACTCTAACCTCGATCCATTCGGGGGCTAATGATGAAGACATGTACCTAGGGTAGGGGCACGGACCTGTCCAAGGAGCCCCACCCTAGGACATCCCTAGGAGAAGTCACCTTTCAATCGACTTGAAGGTATCCCACTCGACGGATTCAAGACACTCGACCAGAAAGCTATCACTCGACCGCCAGGAGACCTATAGTCACTCCGCAGGCAAACGGTCAGTTGTTAAGTAGTCTTTATGGTCATTATAGCGCTTTATTAGGGGCATTACCAGTAACGCCCCACCTTGAATGTACCTTAAACCCTGCATTACTGAGGGCAGGAGGGGGCCGGCGAACTCTATATAAGCCACCCCCCTCCTCGGTATGGAGGGTTCGCACCCCTGTTATTCACACGCCAGTAATCCAGTCGACCGCCTCTGGGCACCGAGACGTAGGGCTGTTACTTCCTCCGCGAAGGGCCTGAACTCGTACATCTTGGTGTGTTTACAACTTCCCAATAGCTGAGATCTAGCCTCTCCATACATACCCCCCTACATCACTGTCAGAGTTAGAACCACGACAGGTATATCCTTCCCAAGGATAAAGAGAGCATGATATCCATGACATGATATAATGTAGAAAACTCTTTAGGTAAGGGAAGATAAATTTCATGAAATTACCCATACAATGGTGTTTGGATAATTGAGCAGGAAACATTTAGCATTGGGCTTCAAATGTTCTTGTTGAAAATCGGAGTACCACATACATACTTCGAGATAGCGTTGACATGGTCTTTAAGCAAAGGTCAGACTTTGGATACTCAAAGGATCCATCAGGAACAATTTGTAGAATAAGTCTTACAATTTCCTCATGGAAGAATGGATAACCTTGCAGAAAAGGAAACTATAACACTAGGTGCTTCGGCCAGGTGTGCTAGGCATGACATCACCTTACCTGGTCATGTAAAGATGTTATTACTCCTGGAAACATGTTCCAACCATCATATCTGACCGAGATTCAGATCTGATTGGTGTCAGGATACCTCAGACTCAGGATGCCTGAGAAGAGGTGCAACAAAAATCGACGAGATGACATTATAAGATTCTCGGGAAATGAACTATAGAAGCAAGTTCCGAAGCAAGAGTTCATCATTAAATCAGGGGAGGTGAGGAGGTGGCTGATTGACTCTGCGACAATTCATTGAGATTTCCAAAAGATGGGTTTCCACACTTATGTGAACAAGGAGATAACATTTGTCAGATCAAATGATATAATGAGGTATGCTCAAGGAAAACATACACAGTTAAACATTGATTGAAAGGTGCACCCGAAATATGGGCTTAGGTAGCATGATCAATGTTAGAATGGTGATTCGATAACCAATTGTCCAAGAATGAAATATCGACCATTAATTTCAAAGCATTAGGGTTGCTAGAAGTGCAGAATCCCAGCAGTTTTGTTCACTGCATCCCGGCTAGAATCAACACGCGGACTAAGAAACAAAGGGATACGGCGATAAGTATCACCGTATCAAGAATTGTTATGAGGTGGAGCAAGTCTCACAACATCCTTGACATAAAAGACAGTAATACTTCAAGGTAGAATATAAAGCAAGCTGGATAGCAGGTTGCATCCTTAACAAAACGAGTTTGTGATGAAAGAACGGTAATGGTTGTTGTCGATGGCAACACAAATCATCGAGGGGTAAGGATAGTATTTCTTATCGGGAACTCGACTGATATCCAGGAAGGAGTCAAGATGTTGATGATGATCACGACAAATTTTGTCGAGAGGCTCCACGAAGATTTAATAGATCGACGATGACATCAAGTTAAAGGAATGATGAAGTGAAAGGTTAATGGGACCAATGGTACGATACAAACTCGGAACCAAGCTTGTTGTTCAAGGCGAATGATATGACGAGGAAGATCGACGTAAGCTTAGCTCATCGTCAAAAGTTGTGCTCCGGAAAGAAGGACCAGGTAGCACAGTTAAAATTTAGCACAATAATGATATAGCCGATCGGGCTAGGAATGACTTGAAGGATTATTAAACTCGTAAGCAATGAAAATTACTTAGAGTTGTTGAATCGGAGTGCGGAATCGATTCACTTATCGGTGTTCTCGAGTGAAATAACTCAGAACCCGAAGGAAATCTGAAATCGGTGAGAAGCAATACTAGATGAAGACTCATAGGAAGCAACACAGTTCTTTGATATTCTCGAGATACTGGAGGGTATTACTCGAAGGAATATCAACATAAGGGTTGCGAAGATGTATTGATCCGCAGAAGACAAGTGTTTTCACTTGCTTGAGAAATGGGATCAAGTAGAAAATATGGTCGGAACCATGATTGCAAAGGATCAATTCACAGATACCAGATAATATTATATCAAGGAAATAGTTATTATTACAAGAAGCTTCCATGATAAGTTCCACATCGGGTCCATGGGCATGAACACGAAGTTCAAGGTCGACTCCCACTTCTTTAATGCATAACCTTTCATTCACTTCTCGTCTTTGAAGAAGCTGCAGTGTTGAAATTTTATCTGGCGAAGCACCAGAAGAGTATGACTCGTGAAAACTTTCGGGTTCACACGATTTTAGAGAAGGTATAGGTCCAACCCATCGGGGCATCTTAGAAACATATACCACAAGCTTCAAGAGTAAATATCACTAGCTCGAAAGCAGAGCAAGGTTGAGAAAGTAGATGATACAATTTACCAAAGGCATTATGTATCCGAGGGAAGGCTCACAAGGTTATTGAATATGAAGGATGCTGTCGGATAAAATCCATTAAAGGATCTGCCGGTCCATAACAAAGCTGATGTGAGCATCAGCACACAACCAGAGGAAGTAACAATGCAAAGGCATTGGATTATAGACACAACTGACTAATCCAGAGCTCAAATGCAAAGGAATTATGATTTTCAAATCAAGGGATTAGAAGCAATGTTCTGATTAGGGATGGATAAGTTGAATAGCCTTAGGGGTACAATCGACGACAATTGGATTGGTTGAGAACCAGCTCATGTTTAAAATGACGTCTGAGCCAGAAAGATAATTTAAAAGGATCAACTGATGATTGCGTGCATTCGCACTCATGTTGAATCAATAGGATCAAAATGACGGTGCCCAAGGATACTAACGAATATTGCCAGACATATGGAAAGCATCCATCATGCAAGCAGACAAGTATTGCAGAGTAATAAGCTACTAAGGATTTTTGGAGGATCGAATAGTATTTCGAAGACCATTGTGAAACACATGAACAACTGGGGGATGAGCGGATACTCAATAAGTGCGAGAATTATCCATAGGGGTATTCAGGTGACAAAGAACAGCAAGGCAGTAAGCTCAAAGGATTATCAAAACAACGACGAGTATTTCAAGGTATCTTGTAATAACAAAACCAACTTGGGATGAATGTAAGAATAACAACTGCATGTAGTTATCCATAAGGGTTGACAGTGGAAGGGGAACTGCAACCGCGATGAACACAAGTTCTCGGGTTAACGGCGGAGAGTATCTTTAGGGTCTTCACGTGCAGCAGACGATCATCAGTAATAAGGGGCTCTCCGGGTGAAAGTGATAACGAGATCCTAATGTTAGATTTAGCAAAATTTATTTAACCCGAATAGGAGAGAGATCAGAGTCCCAGAGTATAGGCCGAGGAATAAAAGACCCTACTATTACCCAATGGCGACGTGGGCCCGTAAGCCGCACAACCATGTTAGTAAAAGTTTTTCAATGACTAGACTCGCGGCCTAGGAGTTGGAAAGGGGATTCATACAGGCAGTCGGCTCTGATACCAACTTGTGACGTCCCCAATTCGACCGTACACTAATCATACACGCAAACGTGTACGATCAAGATCAGGGACTCACGGGAAGATATCACGACACAACTCTACAAATAAAATAAGTCATACAAGCATCATATTACAAGCCAGGGGCCTCGAGGGCTCGAATACAAGAGCTCGATCATAGACGAGTCAGCGGAAACAACAATATTTGAGTACAGACATAAGTTAAACAAGTTTGCCTTAAGAAGGCTAGCACAAACTGGGATACAAATCGAAAGAGGCACAGGCCTCCTGCCTGGGATCCTCCTAAACTACTCCTGGTCGTCGTCAGCGGGCTGCACGTAGTAGTAGGCACCTCCCGAGTAGTAGTAGTCGTCATCGACAGTGGCGTTTGGCTCCTGGGCTCCATCGTCTGGTCGCAGCAATCGGGTATAGAAAGGGGGAAAAGAGGGAGCAAAGCAACCGTGAGTACTCATCCAAAGTACTCGCAAGCAAGGAGCTACACTACATATGTATGCATTGGTATCAAATGGATTAAGGGTATCATATGTGGACTGAACTGCAGAATGCCGGAATAAGAGGGGGATAGCTAGTCCCATTGAAGACTACGCTTCTGGCCACCTCCATCTTGCAGCAGAAGAAGAGAGTAGATGGTAAGTTCACCAAGTAGCATCGCATAGCATAATCCTAACAGATGATCCTCCCCTCGTCGCCCTGTGAGAGAGCGATCACCGGTTGTATCTGGCACTTGGAAGGGTGTGTTTTATTAAGTATCCGGTTCTAGTTGTCATAAGGTCAAGGTACAACTCCAAGTCGTCCTGTTACCGAAGATCACGACTATTCGAATAGATTAACTTCCCTGCAGGGGTGCACCACATTTCCCAACACGCTCGATCCCCTTTGTCCGGACACACTTTTCTGGGTCATGCCCGGCCTCGGAAGATCAGCACGTCGCAACCCTACCTAGGCACAACAGAGAGGTCAGCACGCCGGTCTAAATCCTAGGGCGCAGGGGTCTGGGCCCATCGCCCATTGCACACCTGCACGTTGCGAACGCGGCCGGCGAGCAGACCTAGCCTCCCTTATACAAGAGCAGGCGTTCCAGTCCAACCCGGCGCGCGCCGCTCAGTCGCTAACGTCATGAAGGATTCGGCTGATACCACGACGTCGAGTGCCCATAACTGTCCCCGTGTAGTTGGTTAGTGCGTATAGGCCAGTAGCCAGACTCAGATCAAATACCCAAATCTCGTTAAGCGTGTTATTTTGAAGTAACCGCGAACGCCGACTAGGGCCAGGCCCACCTCTCTCCTAGGTGGTCTCAACCTGCCCTGTCGCTCCGCCACAAAGTAACAGTTAGGGGCCGTCGGGAACCCAGGCCACCACTACCTGGATGGAGCCACCTGCCCCTTCAGCCCCACATCACAATCACTTGCGGGTACTCAACGAGCCGACCTGACTTTAGTCACCACCTGTAAGTATGTATATATGTATAAGTATATACCCATGATCACCTCCCGAGTGATCACGGCCCGATAGTATAGCATGGCTGACAGACAAGAATGTAGGGCCACTGATGATAAACTAGCATCCTATACTAAGCATTTAGGATTGCAGGTAAGAGTAACAACTATAGCAACAATGACAGGCTATGCAGGAGAATAGGATTAACCGAAAGCAGTAACATGCTACACTACTCTAATGCAAGCAGTAGAGAGAAGGAATAGGCGATATCTGGTGATCAGGGGGGGGGGCTTGCCTGGAAGCTCAGCCGAGAATGAGGGGTCGTCAACACCGTAGTCGATCGGGGGTCGCCGGCAGTTTCGGGGTCTACCGGAAAGAAGTAACGGAGGGGGAACACAATAAATAAGAGAGCAACCAAAGCATCACAAAATATAACGAGGTAATACGCGATGCTAGGTATGCCCTAACGCGGTAGTAGGTGATACCGACGAAGGGGGGAAACATCCGGAAAAGTATCCCCGGTGTTTCGCGTTTTCGGACAGATGAATTGGAGGGGGAAAGCTGCATGTTCACTATGCTAGGGATGTGTGGCGGACGAACGAGCTACGTATCCGGATCTGTCTCGTCGTTCTGAGCAACTTTCATGTACAAGGTTTTTCCATCTGAGCTACGGTTTATTTTATATTAATTATTAACGATTTAAATCATTTTTTAGGATTAACGGAATTAATTAATTTAGGAAATACAATTACGACGTCAGCATGATGTCAGCTGTCAACTTTGACCGGTCAAACTGACCTTGTGGGTCCCACACGTCATTCTCTACTAACTAATTAACCTAGTTAATTAGTTTAATTAACAGATTAGTTAGGTTAGTTACTTAATTAGGTTTATTAAACACAATTAATTAATTTAATTAGTTAATTAACATTTTTATCTATTATTATTTTTTAAAAATTCTTTTTTTATATTCATTCTAGGGCTGGGGCCCCACATGTCATTAGCACATGTGTCAATAAATCATCTAACTAATTTAATCAGGGGGGTCCCACTTACCATGGACTACAAGCTAACTTATCACTAAGTACCCCTAACAATCTTTCAATCTTTTAATTAGGCCCTTGTTTAGTGGGTTGGCCGCATGTACAGAGAGCCTACCGGCCTCACACACGGCCGTGCACATAGCACAGGCAAGCCATGGCACGGGAGCATACAGGAGCACTCGGAGATGCGCGTGGGCTGGGCGGCTACGATGCGAGCAACAACAGCGGGGTAGGAGCAGGCAGAAGGAGCAGCAAAGCAGCAGCTAGGCAGCATGCAGGCAACATCAATAGCAGGTAGCAAGCAGCGGTAGGCACGCGGGCGCGGCCAAGGCCCGGCCAGCGTGCGGGCAACACAGGGGAAAGCGGGCGCGGTACGCGGTGACAGCAACAATGGGGAAAAGTGGGGGATCGAGGGAGGAGCTCACATCGGAGCGGCAAGGAAGGTTCGTGAGCTCGCGTGAGGCCGGATCCGCGACAGGGCCCCCGGGATCCGTCCATCTCCGGCGACGAGGCGGCTTGGCGCGGTATGGACGCGGAGAACCAGGCGACGGCGGCCATGGCAGGAGCTCCAGCACGGCGGTGTCGTGAGGACAGCGGTAGGCGGCGGTTCCTCAGGCGCGGGCACGCGAAGGACGGCGAGGCACCGGCGGTTGGAGGCAGGGACACGCGAAGGATGGTGGGGGAAGCTGCGGGCGAGCGCCCACGCATGCAGGCTGGCGCGGCCAAGGGAGGTGCGTGGCGTGAGCGGCGCCAGCGAGGTAGCGGCGGGGCGACGGGAGGCGGCGCTAGGGGCGATGCGGTCGGGGCGGTTTGCCTCGATCCAAAACATGGGGGAGTGGGGGAACGAGGGGAGAGGTGGGGCGACGGGCTCTAGGGCTCGGTCGGGGGTATGTGTAGGTCGGGGTGGGCCGGTTCGGCTGGGCCGTCAGGAGTGGCCAGCTAGGCCGGTTGGCCCGGGGGGGTCTCTCTCTTTTATTCTTATTTTTATTTTGTTCTGTTTTGTATTTTCCTTTTTACTGTTTTATTTTTACCTATCTTTTATGTTTTCTTTTATCTCTTTAATAGTTTATAGCTTTACAAAAAGGAAAAACCCACACCTAAAATAGAGTTACAATCCCAACTACTGTCACTAAAAGTTTTATCCCTGAACAAAATAGTTTAATATTTTATAAAATACGAAAGGCATTTATTTAATCGTTTTAGCTACTGTATTGTTCATTTTAGAGTATTTAAACGTTGTATAAAAGTGTGGTTTCACCACCATAATTACCTATGCATTATTTAGCTCCACCCGAACATTTTAGTTTTTATATTTTAAAATTTTACTGTTTGCTTATATCTTAAATTTTAATTTGAATCGTTTTTGAACTAACTCGAGTTTATCAACAGTAACCGAGGTGACGTGTCACAATTAGCATAGGTTTATTGTAGCTTGATTATCCGGGCGTCACATCAAGTGAGCTAATGTCAAATAACCTCTTCTCACCGGCAAGTTTGAAGTCATAATTGAGCTCTTTAATGGCCCAATATGCCTTATGTTCTAGTTCAAGAGGTAAGTGGCATGCTTTACAATAAACCATTTTATACGGAGACATACCCATAGGATTTTATATGCAGTTCTATAGGCCCATAATGCATCATCAAGTTTCTTGGACCAATTCTTTCTAGATCTATTAACAGTCTTTTGCAAAATTAATTTGAGCTCTCTGTTGCTCAATTCTACTTGACCACTAGACTGTGGGTGATAAGGAGATGCAATTCTATGATTAACTTCATACTTAGCAAGCATTTTACGAAAGGCACCATGAATAAAGTGTGAACCACCATCAGTCATTAAATATCTAGGGACTCCAAACCTCGGGAAAATAACTTCTTTAAGCATCTTAATAGAGGTGTTATGATCAGCACTCCTAGTTGGAATAGCTTCTACCCACTTACTAACGTAATCGATAGCAAATAAAATACGTGTATACCCATTAGAGGAAGGAAAAGGTCCCATAAAATCAAAGCCCCAAACATCAAATGGTTCAATAACAAGTGAATAATTCATAGGTATTTCTTGATGTCTACTAATATTATCAATTCTTTAACATTCATCACAAGACAAGACAAACTTACGGGCATCCTTGAAGAGAGTAGGCCAATAAAAACTGGATTGCAATACCTTGTGTGCAGTTCTATCTCCAGCATGGTGTCCTCCATAAGCCTCAGAGTGACACTTGCGTAGGATCTGTTCCTGTTCATGCTCAGGTACACAACATCTAATAACACCATCTACTCCTTTATAAAGATGTGGGTCATCCCAAAACTAATGTCTCAAATCATAGAAGAATTTTTTATTTTGCTGGTATGTGAAACTAGGTGGTATAAATTTAGCAAAAATATAATTAGCATAATCAGCATACCATGGAGCAGTTCGAGAAGCATTTATGACATTTAATTGTTCATCAGGAAAGCTATCATCAATAGGTAGTGGGTCATCAAGAACATTCTCTAACCTAGACAAGTTGTCTGCAACGGGGTTCTCAGCTCCCTTTCTATCAATAATATGCAAATCAAATTTTTGTACCAAGAGAACCCATCTAATAAGTCTAGGTTTAGCATCTTTCTTTTCCATAAGGTATTTAATAGCAGCATGATCAGTGTGAATAGTTACTTTAGAATCAACAATATAAGGTATGAACTTATCACAAGCAAATACAACTGCTAAACATTCTTTTTCAGTGGTAGCATAATTTCTCTGGGCATTGTCTAGAGTTTTACTAGCATATTGAATAGCATTTAATTTCTTATCAAGTCTTTGCAGGATCAATTCATATTTTTTAGTAGCCTTATTTAATTTGCGGGAATCAATTACCATCCTATAACCTGTAATGATTCTTTGCGGGATCAATTCATCTTTTATCATTAGGAACGACAGTAATACCTCCCTTCTTAGGGACACAATGGACAGTTCTTACCCACTGACTATCAGCAATGGGATAAATTATACCCGCCTCAAGGAGCTTTAATATTTCCTTTCTTGCCACTTCTTTCATCTTAGGATTCAGCCGTCGTTGGTGATCAATAACTGGTTTGGCATCTTCCTCCAAATTTATTTTGTGTTGACATAGAGTGGGACTAATGCCCTTAAGATCATCAAGAGTATATCCAATAGCAGCACAATGCTTCTTCAGAGTTTTCAATAATTTCTCTTCCTCCTTCTCTGAAAGGTTAGCACTAATAATAACAGGATATATTTTCTTTTCATCAAGATAAGCATATTTAAGAGTATCAGGTAATGGTTTAAGCTCAAACATGGGATCACCCTTGGGTGGAGGCGGATCCCCTAGGATTTCAACAGGCAAGTTGTGTTTCATAATAGGTCCATGTTTAAAGAATACTTCGTCTATTTCCCTTCTTTCATTCATAAACATATCATTTTCATGGTCTAGCAAGTATTATTCTAATGGATCAGTAGGAGGCACGGCAATAGAAGCAAGACCAATAATTTCATCTTTACTAGGCAATTCTTTATCATGGGGTTGTCTACGAAATTTAGAAAAATTAAACTCATGAGACATATCCCCTAAACCAACAGAAACAATATCCTTATTGCGGTCTATCTTAGCATTGACAGTATTCAAGAAGGGTCTACCAAATATAATGGGACAAAAACTATCTTGAGGGGAACCAAGAACAAGAAAATCAGCAGGATATTTAGCCTTCCCACACAAGACTTCAACGTCTTTAATAATCCCAATTGGTGAAATAGTATCTCTATTAGCAAGCTTAATGGTAACATCAATACCTTCTATTTCAGCCGGTGCAATATCATGCATAATTTCGTGGTATAAGGAAATAGGTATTGCACTGGCAATAGCACCCATATCACACAAGCCATGATAACAATGATCTCCTATTTTAACAAAAATAACAAGCCTGCCTACCACAGGTCTATGTTTATCTTTAGCACCAGGTTTAGCAATTCTAGAAGTCTCATCACAGAAGTAAATAACATGCCCATCAATATTATCGACCAAGAGATCTTTAACCATAGGAACATTAGGTTCAACTTTAACTTGCTCAGGGGGTTTAGGTGTCTTAATATTACTTTTGTTGACCACAGTTGAAGCTTTACCATGATTCTTTATTCTAACATGGAAAGGTGGTTTCTCAACATAAGCAGTAGGAACAATAAGATCATTATAAGTGATAGTCTTTTCTTCAACTTTAATAGGCGCAACTACTTTTACTTCAATGGGAGGATTATATTTAAACCACTTCTCCTTAGGGAGATCAACATGAGTAGCAAAGGATTCACAGAAAGAAGCTACTATCTCAGAGTCAAGTCCATATTTAGTGCTAAATTTACGGAAAACATCGGTATCCATAAAAGATTTAACACAATCAAACTTAGGTGTTATACCTGACTCCTTACCTTCGTCGAGATCCCAAACTTCAGAGTTGCGTTTAATTATCTCCAATAAATTCCATTTGTATTCAATAGTCTTCATCATAAAGGAACCAGTACAAGAAGTATCGAGCATGGAGCGATTGTTGTCAGAAAGGCGAGCATAAAAATTTTGAATAATCATTTCTCTTGAGAGCTCATGATTGGGGCATGAATATAACATTGACTTAAGCCTCCCCCAAGCTTGAGCGATGCTTTCTCCTTCGCGAGGCCAAAAATTATATATATAATTACGATCCCGATGAACAAGATGCATAGGATAAAACTTCTAATGGAATTCCAATTCCAACCGTTTGTAGTCCCATGATCCCATATCATCACATAGCCTATACCATGTCAATGCATCTCCCTTCAAAGATAAAGGGAAGACCTTCTTCTTGATAACATCATCGAGCATACCTGCAAGCTTAAATAATCCACAAACTTCATCCACATAGATTAAGTGTAAGTCGGGATGCAATGTTCCATCTCCTGCAAAAGGATTAGCTAGCAGTTTCTCTATCATACCCGACAGAATTTAAAAGTAAACATTTTCATTTTCAGTAGGTTGAGTAGGTTGATAAGCAACTATTTGCTCTACCGGTCGAGGTGAAGATACCCCGAACAAGCCCCTCAAAGGATTACTTTCCATAGTAACAATTGACAGTAAATTTTAGCACACTATATAAATTTTTCCTTACCAAATTCCACCTACCAAAGGCACTTCACTCCCCAGCAACGGCGCCAGAAAAGAGTCTTGATGACCCACAAGTATAGGGGATCTATTGTAGTCCTTTTGATAAGTAAGAGTGTTGAACCCAACGAGGAGTAGAAGGAAATGATAAGCGGTTTTCAGCAAGGTATTCTCTGCAAGCACTGAAATTATCGGTAATAGATAGTTTTGTGATAAGGTAATTGGTAACGAGTAGAAAGTAATAAAAGTAAATAAGGTGCAGCAAGATGGCCCAATCCTTTTTGTAAAGCGCTCCCGAGGACACATGGGAATTATCGTCAAGCTAGTTTTCACCACGATCATATGATTCAAGTTCGGTACTTTGATAATCTGATATGTGGGTGGACCGGTGCTTGGGTACTGCCCTTACTTGGACAAGCATCCCACTTATGATTAACCCCTATTGCAAGAATCTACAACTACAATAGAAGTATTAAGGTAAACCTAACCATAGCATGAAACATATGGATCCAAATCAGCCCCTTACGAAGCAACGCATAAACTAGGGTTTAAGCTTCTGTCACTCTAGCAACCCATCATCTACTTATTACTTCCCAATGCCTCCCTCTAGGCCCAAACAATGATGAAGTGTCATGTAGTCGATGTTCACATGACACCACTAGAGGGATGACAACATACATCTCATCAAAATATCGAACGAATACCCAATTCACATGACTACTAATAGCAAGACTTCTCCCATGTCTTCAGGAACAAACGTAACTACTCACAAAGCATATTCATGTTCATAATCAGAGGGGTATTAATGTGCATAATGGATCTGAACATATGATCTTCCACCAAGTAAACCAACTAGCATCAACTACAAGGAGTAATCAACACTACTAGCAACCCACATGTATCAATCTGAGGTTTGGATACAAAGATTGGATACAAGAGATGAACTAGGGTTTGAGATGAGATGGTGCTGGTGAAGATGTTGATGGAGATTGACCCCCTCCCGATGAGAGGATCGTTGGTGATGATTTCCCCCTCCCGGAGGGAAGTTTCCCCGGCAGAACAGCTCCGCTGGAGCCCTAGATTGGTTCCGCCAAGGTTCCGCCTCGTGGCGGCGGACTCTCCTTCCGAAAGCTTGCTTATGATTTTTTTCCTCAACGAAAGACTCCATATAGCAGAAGATGGGCATCGGAGGGCCACCAGGGGGCCCATGAGGCAGGGGGCGCGCCCCCACCCTCGTGGCCAGGGTGTGGCCCCCCTCTGGAACTTCTTGCGCTCAGTATTTTTTATATATTCTGGAAATAGCTTCCGTGAAGTTTCAGGACTTTTGGATCTGTGCAGAATAGGTCTCTAATATTTGCTCCTTTTCCAGGCCTGAATCCCAGCTGCCGGCATTCTCCCTCTTTATTGAAACCTTGTAAAATAAGAGAGAATAGGCATAAGTATTGTGACATATTGTGTAATAACTGCCCATAATGCAATAAATATCGATATAAAAGCATGATGCAAAATGGATGTATCAAGTTCCAGTTTCGACCATAAATAAAACTTCCAGCATGATGTTAACACTGTTTGAAAAGGCTGTGTTAATATAAATGCTCTGCCTCTGAAAGTTGCAGTTTCTTATCTGAAACTGAACTTGGAGTTTCTTATCTGAAACTGAAACTTGCAGTTTCTTCTCTGAGAATCACTTGTCAGCGACCGAAAGGCAGGGGAACCTCTCCTCTCCATCATCTCCATTCCAAAACCACCGTCTCGCCTCTCCCTCTTCTCCATTTCAAAACCACCCCCTCTCCTCTCCATCATCTCCATTCCAAAACCACCATCTCGCCTCACCATCTTCTCTATTGCAAGACCATCGTCTCTCCTCCCATCTTCCAAAGCTAGCACTGGACCACTCAGAAGGACATCTATGGAGGGGATGCAGCAGCAAATCAGGCAGATCGCCGGCGGCGACCAGGCAAAGTTAGCCAGGTTGAAGGAGATCCTTAGTTGGTTTGACAATGAGTGGGAGATTTTGAGGACGGTGAGGGCCATGTGGCAATGTATGCGGAAGAGCGAGACGACGACGATGAGGGCGGCGATGTACTCCTCGGCGGTAGTCACGCCACAGTCCTTCGAGTTCATCGAGTATCTCCTCTGGGCGATGGAGCAGACAGATTCGCCCTAGGCGAAAGTCAGGCGGAGGTGGTGGGCGTACAGGTCGAAGGTCGAGCACCCAGAGGATAACGAATCGAACGAGTATGGTGTGCCGTTCATGAGGGTGGAGAGCCAGCCGGAGCCACAGGAGTATTCGTTCTCCCACCACAAGAGGAGGCCAGATGGTGTGACGTCACTTCCCCACCGTTCTCCACGGTTCCATTGACGCTCGCCTCGTTTCAACGGCATTGGTAGGGTTTAAAGTAAGCTTCGCACTAACCTAATCTTCCATCTGCTCATGCTTACAATCAGTGTGACAACTAATAAAAATCATGCTTACAATCAGTCTCTGAGTACTACGCCAATCACCCTAAAATAGCTCTGGACCTTTGGGTCAAAGTTGTGACACTGTGTACAAATAAAGAAAAATAGATTGGTGCTTCTTTCAGAAAAGAGTACACCCCTAGAAAACTGCCAATATAAGCTACTAGTATTTTTTTAAGTCTAAGCTACTAGTATTTGGTTAGTGGATTTGCTACCGAGAAAGATCCGTCCACAGTGAGCGCCACACATCCCACTGATGGTGGTGGATGCCAATGCTTAGATGGAGCAGGGTTGGTGTTGGTAATTTTTACTTGGCACCTCGCACTCTGCATATATGCCGGTTCCATCCGTACATTTGTGCAGTTCCACCAAAATGCAGCTAAATAACCCTGTTTGCACAAATAATGAAAAGGCGTGATTACATTATAGTGGCACTAGTTGATGAAACATACACTAATAAACAGAAGAAAATATTACATCATACTGGAAATCGACCCAAGTCTCCCCGATACACCTTCTGCTAGTGATGAACATCAGTGTACAGCGGTAGTACAAGGAGGGGCCTTGAGACATTCAAATCTCTATTTTTGTGCAGATCGACTAAAATTAAGCACCCCAGTTTGCAGAAATGCTTAAACATTAACAATGGAACTAGTTGATGAAACATGCATTAACAAAGAGAAGCACTTTCTTTATTTACATTGGAAATGAAATGATAGAGAGGACACTCGCTCTATTTTAACTGTATTATTACTTCATTTTATCAATGACACTAGGGTCGAGCAGGTGGCAAACGAGGTGTACCGTGCGTCGCAAGGATGAAGGCTGGGGGTGCTTAGACTGGGATGCTAAAGCTGGCTCTTTCAGTCCCTATCTCCCCCCTGATGTTTCTGTGGTAGCATTTGGGTTGTAATCCAAACTTGGTCGAGCTGGTGCTGCGTCCCCCTACCTGCCTAGCTTATGTGGCAAACTTGTCTCCTGCTAGTACTCAGTCCGTTCTAGTAGTAGTTGCATAACTGCCCGTTTACACTGAGATGTTGTTGGATAATGGTTCTCTATGGTTGGGTTTCTTTAATGAAATCGGAGGGAACCCCCTCTTTCGATATATAAAAAAATAGTGGCACTAGCGGTGCCAAAACATTGCCTCAAATTAATAGTGCCACTAGATTAAGGTGCAAAATAATAACATTACTGCTTTATCATGGCAATGCCGAAACAGTAGCAGAAGAGCATGATCAACATGCAGGATCTTTGGCAAATGGTCAGACCAAAAAGGAACATACCTCGTGATGGGAACCATATCTGCAGTCAACGCCATCGTAGAAGGGATGACACCAGTCACCAACATGGATGATTGATAACCCACAAGTATAGGGGATCGTAACAGCTTCCGAGGGTAGAGTATTCAACCCAAATTTATTGATTCGACACAAGGGGAGCCAAAGAATATTGTCAAGTATTAGCAGCTGGGTTGTCAATTCAACCACACCTGGAAACTTAGTATCCGCAACAGAGTGTTTAATAGCAAAGTAATATGATAGTGATGGTAATAGTAACGAAAGAGTAACGAAAGCAAAGTAATGTTTTTGGTATTTTGTAGTGATTGTAACAATAGCAACGGGAGAGTAAATAAGCGTAAACCAGTATATGGAAAGCTCGTAGGCATCGGATCAGTGATGGATAATTATGCCGGATGTGGTTCATCATGTAACAGTCATAACATAGGGTGACACAGAACTAGCTCCAATTCATTGATGTAATGTAGGTATGTATTCCGAATATAGTCATACGTGCTTATGGAAAAGAACTTGCATGGCATCTTTTGTCCTACCCTCCCGTGGCAGCGGGGTCCTAATGGAAACTAAAAGATATTAAGGCCCCCTTTTAATAGAGAACCGGAACAAAGCATTAGCACATAGTGAATACATGAAGTCCTCAAACTACGGTCATCACCGGTAAGTATCCCGATTATTGTCACTTCGGGGTTAACGGATCATAACACATAATAGGTGACTATAGACTTGCAAGATAGGATCTAGAACTCTCATATATTGATGAAAACATAATAGGTTCAGATCTGAAATCATGGCACTCGGGCCCTAGTGACAAGCATTAAGCATAGCAAAGTCATAGCAACATCAATCTAAGAACATAGTGGATACTAGGGATCAAACCCTAACAAAACTAACTCGATTACATGGTGAATCTCATCCAACCCATCACCGTCCAGCAAGCCTATGATGGAATTACTCACGCACGGCGGTGAGCATCATGAAATTGGTGATGGAGGATGGTTGATGATGACGACGGCAACGAATCCCCCTCTCCGGAGCCCCGAACGGACTCCATATCAGCCCTCTCGAGAGGTTTTAGGGCTTGGCGGCGGCTCCGTATCGTAAAACATGATGATTTATTCTCTCCTATTTTTTTCTCCCCGAAAGCAGTTATATAGAGTTGGAGTTGGAGTCAGGGGGTCTCCAGGGGGCCCACAAGGTAGGGGGCGCGCCCTAGGGGGCGCGCCCCCCACCCTCGTGAGAAGGGCGTGGGCCCCTGGTCTTCATCTTTGGCGAGGATTTTTTATTATTTATTGTAAGATATTCCATGGAGTTTCAGGTCATTCCGGGAACTTTTGTTTTCTGCACATAAAACAACATCATGGCAATTCTGCTGAAAACAGTGTCAGTCCGGGTTAGTTCCATTCAAATCATACAAGTTAGAGTCCAAAACAAGGGCAAAAGTGTTTGGAAAAGTAGATACGACGGAGACGTATCAACTCCCCCAAGCTTAAACCCTTGCTTGTCCTCAAGCAATTCAGTTGACAAATTGAAAGAAATAAAGAAAAACTTTTACAAACTCTGTTTGCTCTTGTTATTGTAAATATGTCAAGCTAGCATTCAAGTTTTTAGCAAAGATTATAACTAACCACATTTGCAATAATTCTCAGGTCTCATGATTACCCATATCAATAGCATAATCAACTAGCAAGCCATAATAATAAATCTTGGAAGACAACACTTTCTCAAAACAATCATAATATGATATAGCAAGATGGTATCTCGCTAGCCCTTTCTGAGACCGCAAAACATAAATGCAGAGCACCTTTAAAGATCAAGGACTGACTAGACATTGTAATTCATGGTAAAAGAGATCCAATCATAGTCACACCCAATATAAATTAACAATAATGAATGCAAATGACAGCTGCGCTCTCCATCTAGTGCTTTTTAATAAGAAGGCGATGACTCAACATAAAAGTAAATAGATAGGCCCTTCGCAGAGGGAAGCAGGGATTTGTAGAGGTGCCAAAGCTCGGTTTTGAAATAGAGGTGAATAACATTTTGAGCGGTATACTTTCATTGTCAACATAACAACCAAGAGATGGCGATATCTTCCGTGCTACACACATTATAGGCGGTCCCCAAACAGAATGGTAAAGTTTATACTCCCCCTCCACCAACAAACATCAATCCATGGCTTGCTCGAAACAACGAGTGCCTCCAACATACGTTAGGTCCCAGGGGGAGTTTTGTTTGCAATTATTTTGATTTAGTTTGCATAAAGCATGGGACTGGGCATCCCGGTGACCAGCCCTTTATCTCGTGAGTGAGGAGCGGAGTCCACTCCTCTTGAGAATAACCTGCCTAACATGGAAGATACAGAAAACCCTAGTTGATACATGAGCTATTCGAGCATACAAAACAGGATGATTATTTGAAGGTTTAGAGTTTGGCACATACAAATTTACTTGGAACGGCAGGTAGATACCGCATATAGGAAGGTATAGTGGACTCATCTGGAATAACTTTGGGGTTTAAGGAGTTTGGATGCACAAGCAGTATTCCCGCTTAGTACAGGTGAAAGCGAGCAAAAGACTGGGAAGCGACCAACTAGAGAGCGACAACAGCCATGTACATGCATTAAATTTAATAAACATTCGATGCAAGCATGAGTAGGATATAATCCACCATGAACATAAATATCGTGAAGGCTATGTTGATTTGTTTCAACTACATGCGTGAACATGTGCCAAGTAAAGTCACTTAAATCATTCAGAGGAGGATACCACCCTATTATACCACATCATAACCATTTTAATAGCATGTTGGCACGCAAGGTAAACCATTATAACTCATAGCTAATCAAGCATGGCACAAGCAACTATGATCTCTAATTGTCATTGCAAACATGTTTACTCATAACAAGCTGAATCAAGAACGATGAACTCATCATATTTACAAAAACAAAAGAGGTCGAGTTTGCACCAGCTTTTCTCATCTCAGTTAGTCCATCATATATCAACATAATTGCCTTTCACTTGCACGACCTAACGATGTGAATAATAATAAGAGTGCACGTGCATTGGACTAAGCTGGAATCTGCGAGCATTCAATAAACAGGAGAAGACAAAGCAATATGGACTCTTTTGTCAGATAAACAATAATGCATATAAGAGCCACTTCGACAATTTAATCATGGTCTTCTCCTACTGACCCCCAAAGAAAAGAAAAGAAATAAAACTATTTACACGGGAAAGCTCCCAACAAGCAAAAGAAGAACATGAAATATTTTTGGGTTTTCTTTTTAATTACTACTACAAGCATGGAAAGTAAATTAATTAAAAGCTACAACTAATTTTTTGGTTTTTCTTAAGATTTATTAAACACACAAGAAGAAAGCATAAAAGGAAATAAACTAGCATGGATGATACAATGAAAAAGTATGAGCACCGACATCTAGCAATGAGTGTGTGTGAACATAAATGTAATGTCGATGAGAAATACGTACTCCCCCAAGCTTAGGCTTTTGGCCTAAGTTGGTCTATGGCCACGGCTGGCCTGGCTGATATCCATAATAATAGTTGGGGTCATACTGCGATGAGGAAGAACAAGGCTCCGATTGCCACTGGCTGGCAATCATCTCCGGATCCCACTGATAGTTAGACTGCCGTGAAGGATCAAATTGTGGTTCCGGTTCTGGCTCTTCGGCTGGTGTAGGGTTCCGGTAGGCGTGGATAGCCGTCAATGGAACAAGGTACGTGCCTACAGTCAAATCAAACAAAGCAGGAGCAGGCAAGGTAATAGTCTTAGGATGATGTTTATTATAGAACAATTGATATTTAAGCTCTCCTGCCCTATTCTTAACAATAAAATCATGTGCCACCATACTTTTATAATCTAAATAAACACGAGGTAGCACTTTTTTTTCTTCTCGACATGCCTAATCGGAATGTTAAAATGTGCAGCTAGGCGTGTAGCATAGATGCCTCCAAAGATGGGACCCTTAGTACGGTTCATACTTAACCGTCTAGCAATAATGCCGCCCATACTAAAAGTGTTATCACTGTATAAACCTTGGAGCAAAATAATAATATTAGGGATACTAAGGTTTCCATAGTTTCCGCGACCAATTAAGCAATGACTAGCAAATAATGCAAAGTAACGTAAGACAGGAAAATGTATGCTAGTGATTCGTGCATCGGAAACCTTCCTAGTTTCCCCTACAGTGATAGTATTAATAAATCCCTCCACATCATCATGATGTGGTTCTTCTGTCTTGCCCCCAAAAGGGGCTAAACAAATCCGACAAAAATCATAAAGTGACATCTCCTTATGCTCATCATATAAATGAAACTCCACCGTAGGTGGTGAGTTCCTAGAATGAAAATGAAAGTTTTGCACAAAGGTATTTGTGAGTAAGAGATACTGATCGCATTGGTCATGGAGGAAAGCGGTGAGGCCTGCATTATGAGCCATCTCATGAAAATCTTCATAAATTCCGGCTGCTCTTGAGAAATCCTCGGAAGGCCATTCACACGCCCGAACCTTCGCGGTGCGCGGCAAATTATACTTAGGCTTCAGTGCCTTTTCCTTCGAGCTTTGGCTCGATGAGCCCCTCAATAATCTCCTCATCATTTTCTGAAAAATTCTGAAATTTTAGTAACTTCAAAATAAAAGTAAAATAAACTCAATAATATTGATAGCAACTACTCCTACAAGTGCCTAGGGCCTTGGTTTTCCCCGAAGAGGAAGGGATGATGCAGGAGAGTAGCGTAAGTATTTCCCTAAGTTTTTGAGAACCAAGGTATCAATCCAGTAGGAGGCCACGCTCAAGTCCCTCGTACCTGCACAAAACGATAGCTACTCGCAACCAACGCGATTAGGGGTTGTCAATCCCTTCATGGTCACTTACGAGAGTGAGATCTGATAGATATAATATTTTTGGTATTTTTAGTATAAACATGCAAAGTAAAAAGTAAAGGCAAAGTAAAAAAGCAAAGCAAGATTAAAGTGATGGAGATTCATATGATGAGAATAGACCCAGGGGCCATAGGTTTCACTAGTGGCTTCTCTCAAGAGCATAAGTATTCTACAGTGGGTGAACAAATTACTGTTGAGCAATTGACAGAATTGAGCATAGTTATGAGAATATCTAGGCATGATCATGTATATAGGCATCACATCCGTGACAAGTAGAGCGAAATGATTCTGCATCTACTACTATTACTCCACTCATCGACCGCTATCCAGCATGCATCTAGAGTATTAAGTTAAAAACAGAGTAACGCCTTAAGCAAGATGACATGATGTAGAGAGATAAATTCATGCAATATGAAATAAACCCCATCTTGTTATCCTCGATGGCAACGATACAATACATGCCTTGCTGCCCCTTCTGTCACTGGGAAAGGACACCGCAAGATCGAATCCAAAGCTAAGCACTTCTCCCATGGCAAGAACTACCAATCTAGTTGGCCAAACCAAACGGATAATTCGAAGAGACTTGCAAAGATAACCAATCATACATAAAAGAATTCAGAGAAGATTCAAATATTATTCATAGATAGACTTGATCATAAACCCACAATTCATCGATCTCAACAAACACACCGCAAAAAGAAGATTACATCGAATAGATCTCCACAAGAGAGGGGGAGAACTTTGTATTGAGATCCAAAAAGAGAGAAGAAGCCATCTAGCTACTAACTATGGACCCGAAGGTCTGAGGTAAACTACTCACACTTCATCGGAGAGGCTATGATGATGTAGAAGCCCTCCGTGATGACGACCCTCTTCCGGCGGAGCTCCGGAACAGGCCCCAAGATGGGATCTCGTGGATACAGAAAGTTGCGGTGGTGGAATTAGGTTTTTGGCTCCATATCTGGTCGTTTGGGGGTACGTATGTATATATAGGAGGAAGAAGTACGTCGGTGGAGCTCCGAGGGGCCCACGAGGCAGGGGGGCGCGCCCCCACCCTCGTGACCTCCTATTTGACTCCTTGGAGTAGGGTCCAAGTCTCTTGGATCACGTTCGGTGAGAAAATCACGTTCCCGAAGATTTTATTCCGTTTGGACTCTGTTTGATAATCCGTTTCTTCAAAACACTGAAATAGGCAAAAATACAGCAATTCTGGGCTGGGCCTCTGGTTAATAGGTTAGTCCCAAAAATAATATGAAAGTGGAAAATAAAGCCCAAAATAGTCCAACACAGTAGATAATATAGCACGAAGCAATCAAAAATTATAGATATGTTGGAGACGTATCAGGCATCCCCAAGCTTAATTCCTGCTCGTCCTCGAGTAGGTAAATGATAAAAAGAGAATTTTTGATGTGGAGTGCTACTTGGCATAATTTCAATGCAAATCTTCTTAATTGTGATATGAATATTCAGATTCGAAAGATTCAAGACAAAAGTTTATATTGACATAAAAATAATAATACTTCAAGCATACTAACAAAGCAATTATGTCTTCTCAAAATAACATGGCCAAAGAAAGTTATCCCTACAAAATCATATAGTCTGGCTATGCTCTATCTTCACCACACAAAGTATTTAAATCATGCACAACCCCGATGACAAGCCAAGCAATTGTTTCATACTCTAACTTTTTCAAAACTTTTTCAATCTTCACGCAATACAAGAGCGTGAGCCATGGATATAGCACTATAGGTGGAATAGAATGGTGGTTGTGGAGAAGACAAAAAGGAGGGGAAGATAGTCTCACATCAACTAGGCGTATTAACGGGCTATGGAGATGCCCATCAATAGATATCAATGTGAGTGAGTAGGGATTGCCATGCAACGGATGCACTAGAGCTATAAGTATATGAAAGCTCAAAAAGAAACTAAGTGGGTGTGCATCCAACTTGCTTGCTCATGAAGACCTAGGACAATTTGAGGAAGCCCATCATTGGAATATACAAGCCAAGTTCTATAATGTAAAATTCCCACTAGTATATGAAAGTGATAACATGAGAGACTCTCTACTATGAAGATCATGGTGCTACTTTGAAGCACAAGTGTGGTAAAAGGATAGTAGAATTTCCCCTTTTTATTTATTTTCTCTTTTTTTGGGCCTTCTTTTTTTTTCTTTGGCCTTTTTTTGGGACAATGCTCTATTAAATGATGATCATCACACTTTTATTTATTTACAACTCAATGATTACAACTCGATTCTAAAACAAAGTATGACTCTATATGGATGCCTCCGGCGGTGTACCGAGATATGCAATGAATCAAGAGTGACAAATATGAAAAAATTATGAACGTTGGCTTTGCCACAAATACTATGTCAACTACATGATCATGCTATGCACTGTGACAATGATGAATGTGTCATGATGAACTAGATGGTGGAAAGTTGCATGGAAATATATCTCGGAATGGCTATGGAAATGCCATAATAGGTAGGTATGGTGGCTGTTTTGAGGAAGGTATATGGTAGGTGTATGATACCGACGAAAGGTGCGCGGTATTAGAGAGGCTAGAAAAGGTGGAAGGGTGAGAGTGTGTATGATCCATGGACTCAACATTAGTCATAAAGAACTCATACACTTATTGCAAAAATCTAGAAGTTATCAAAGCAAAGTATTACGCGCATGCTCCTAGGGGGATAGATTGGTAGGAAAAGACCATCGCTCGTCCCCGACCGCCACTCATAAGGAAGACAATCAATAAATAAATCATGCTCCAACTTCATCACATAAGGGTTCACCATACGTGCATGTTACGGGAATCACAAACTTTAACACAAGTATTCTTTAAATTCACAACTACTCAATTAGCATGACTTTAATATTATCACCTCCATATCTCAAAACAATTATCATGCTTCAGTATTTTCTTAGTATTCAACACACTCAAAAGAAAGTTTCACAAATCTTGAATACCAAGCATATTATTATTAAGCAAATTACCATGCTATTAAGAGACTCTCAAAATAATTTAAGTGAAGCATGAGAGATCAATAGTTTCTTTAAAACAAATCCACCACCGTGCTCTAAAAGATCTAAGTGAAGCACATAGAGCAAGATTATAACGCTCAAAAGATATAAGTGAAGCACATAGAGCAAAACTACTTAGCTCAAAAGATATAAGTGAAGCACATAGAGCAAAACTACTTAGCTCAAAAGATATAAGTGAAGCACATAGAGCAAAACTACTTAGCTCAAAAGATATAAGAGAAGCACATAGAGTATTCTATCAAATTTTTAATTCATGTATAGCTCTCTCAAAAGGTGTGTACAGCAAAGATGATTGTGGCATACTAAAACACAAAGACACAAATAATACAAGACGCTCCAAGCAAAACACATATCATGTTGGTGAATAAAAATATAGCTCCAAGTAAATTACCGATGGAAGTGGACGAAAGAGGGGATGCCTTCCGGGGCATCCCCAAGCTTTGACTTTTTGGTGTTCTTGGATTATCTTGGGGGTGCCATGGGCATCCCCAAGCTTAGGCTCTTGCCACTCCTTGTTCCTTAATCCATCAAAAGAATTCACCCAAAACTTGAAAACTTCACAACACAAAACTTAAAGTAGAAAACTCGTGAGCTCCGTTAGCGAAAGAAAACAAAAGACCACTTAAAGGTACTGTAATGAACTCATTATTTATTTATATTGGTGTTAAACCTACTGTATTCCAACTTCTCTATGGATTATAAACTATTTTACTAACCATAGATTCATCAAAATAAGCAAACAACACACGAAAAACAGAATCTGTCAAAAACAGAACAGTCTGTAGTAATCTGTATCTAGTGCAAGATCTGGAACCCCAAAAATTCTAAAATAAATTTCTGGACGTGAAGAATTTATCTATTAATCATCTGCAAAAATAATTAACTAAATATCACTCTTAAAATAAAAATGACAGCAGTTCTCGTGAGCGCTAAAGTTTCTGTTTTTTACAGCAAGTTCAACAAGACTTTCCCCAAGTCTTCCCAACGGTTCTACTTGGCACAAACACTAATTAAACACAAAAACACAACCAAAACAGAGGCTAAATAATTTATTTATTACTAAGCATGATCAAAAATCAAGGAATAAAAATAAAATTGGGTTGCCTCCCAACAAGCGCTATCGTTTAACGCCCCTAGCTAGGCATAAAAGCGAGGATAGATCTAGGTATTGCCATCTTTGGTAGGCAATCCATAAGTGGCTCTCATGATAGTTTCATATGGTAATTTTATTTTCTTTCTTGGAAAGTGTTCCATGCCCTTTTTTAATGGAAATTGAAATCTAATATTCCCTTCCTTCATATCAATAATCACACCAACCGTTCTAAGGAAAGGTCTACCAAGAATAATAGGGCAAGAAGGATTGCAATCTATATCAAGAACAATGAAATCTACGGGCACATAATTCCTATTTGCAACAATAAGAACATCAATAATCCTTCCCATAGGTTTCTTAATAGTGGAATCCGCAAGATGCAAGTTTAGAGAGCAATCATCAAAATTACGGAAATCTAGCAAATCACACAAGGTCTTGGGAATAGTAGAGACACTAGCACCCAAATCACACAAAGCATAAAACTCATGATCTTTAATTTTAATTTTAATAGTTGGTTCCCACTCATCATAGATTTTTTTAGGGATAGAAGCTTTCAACTCAAGTTTTTCTTCATAAGATTGCATCAAGGCATCAACAATATGTTCGGTGAAGGCTTTATGTTGACTATAAGCATGTGGAGAATTTAGCACGGATTGCAACAAGGAAATACAATCAATTAAAGAGCAATTTCATAATTAAATTCCTTGAAATCCAATATAGTGGGTTTAGCAACATCTAGATTTTTATTTCTTTCGATCCCACTTTCATCAATTTCATCATAAAGATCTAAATACTCCGAATTTTTAGAACGCCTTCTAGGTAAAGGAAGATCATATTCAGTTTCATCAAGATTCATATTGCAAAACAAAGATTTAATAGGTGACACATCAATAACTTTTAGATCTTCATCTTGATTTTCATAGGTATTCGGTTTAGCGGCCATCTTATTGACTAAGGTGGCTTGCATATCCGAAATTTCAGCAGTCATCTTTTCTAGATGAGCGATTTGGGATCTTATACCATCAAATTCTTTAGACATATCATCAAGATCTTTATTCATATAACTCATAAAACTTTTTTGTTCCTTAAGCTCGTTTCTAAAGAAATTATTATGCTCAAATTGCAAAACCATAAACTTCCTAACATTGGTTTCGATCTCCTCTAACCTTTTAAAGTGAAGATCACCAAATCTCGGTTGAGCCATCACAACAAACAAGCAAACTAGCACACAAGCAAACAAGAGCAAACGGGCAAAAGAGGCAAATAGAGAGGGAGGAGAGAGAGAGAGAGAGGGCGAATAAAACGGCAAGGGTGAAGTGGGGGAGAGGAAAACGAGAGGCAAATGGCAAATAATGTAATGCGAGAGATAGGGATTGTGATGGTACTTGGTATGTTGACTTTTTGCGTGGACTCCCCAGCAACGGCGCTAGAAATCCTTCTTGCTACGTCTTGAGCTTGCATTGGTTTTCCCCGAAGAGGAAGGGATGATGCAGGAGAGTAGCGTAAGTATTTCCCTCAGTTTTTGAGAACCAAGGTATCAATCTAGTAGGAGGCCACGCTCAAGTCCCTCGTACCTGCACAGACCGATAGCTACTCGCAACCAACGCGATTAGGGGTTGTCAATCCCTTCACGGTCACTTACGAGAGTGAGATCTGATAGATATAATATTTTTGGTATTTTTAGTATAAAGATGCAAAGTAAAAAGTAAAGGCAAAGTAAAAAAGCAAAGCAAGATTAAAGTGATGGAGATTGATATGATGAGAATAGACCCGGGGGCCATAGGTTTCACTAGTGGCTTTTCTCAAGAGCATAAGTATTCTACGGTGGGTGAACAAATTATTGTTGAGCAATTGACAGAATTGAGCATAGTTATGAGAATATCTAGGCATGATCATGTATATAGGCATCACGTCCGTGACAAGTAGACCAAAACGATTCTGCATCTACTACTATTACTCCACTCATCGACCGCTATCCAGCATGCATCTAGAGTATTAAGTTAAAAACAGAGTAACGCCTTAAGCAAGATGACATGATGTAGAGAGATAAATTCATGCAATATGAAATAAACCCCATCTTGTTATCCTTGATGGCAACGATACAATACGTGCCTTGCTGCCCCTTCTGTCACTGGGAAAGGACACCGCAAGATCGAACCCAAAGCTAAGCACTTCTCCCATGGCAAGAACTACCAATCTAGTTGGCCAAACCAAACGAATAATTCGAAGAGACTTGCAAAGATAACCAATCATACATAAAAGAATTCAGAGAAGATTCAAATATTATTCATAGATAGACTTGATCATAAACCCACAATTCATCGGTCTCAACAAACGCACCGCAAAAAGAAGATTACATCGAATAGATCTCCACAAGAGAGGGGGAGAACTTTGTATTGAGATCCAAAAAGAGAGAAGAAGCCATCTAGCTACTAACTATGGACCCGAAGGTCTGAGGTAAACTACTCACACTTCATCAGAGAGGCTATGATGATGTAGAAGCCCTCCGTGATGACGGCCCTCTTCCGGCGGAGCTCCGAAACAGGCCCCAAGATGGGATCTCGTGGATACAGAAAGTTGCAGCGGTGGAATTAGGTTTTTGGCTCCGTATCTGGTCGTTTGGGGGTACGTATGTATATATAGGAGGAAGAAGTACGTCGGTGGAGCTCCGAGGGGCCCACGAGGCAGGGGGCGCGCCCCCCCCCACCCTCATGACCTCCTCTTTGACTCCTTGGAGTAGGGTCCAAGTCTCCTGGATCACGTTTGGTGAGAAAATCACGTTCCCGAAGGTTTTATTCTGTTTGGACTTCGTTTGATATTCCGTTTCTTCAAAACACTGAAATAGGCAAAAACAACAATTCTGGGCCGGGCCTCCGTAAAATTGGAAAATAAAGCCCAATATAGTCCAAAATAGTAGATAATATAGCATGGAGCAATAAAAAATTATAGATACGTTGGAGACGTATCAGGCCTATATCATGCATCAAAACTACTTTTGACCATATAAATTTGACATGCAAGCTCAAGAACAGGGTCACCTAAGCAGCAAAAATTTGCAATGAATAAAGCACTAGAACAAAAACTAATTGGACCAATAGAGGAGTCACATGCCAAGGAACAATCTCCCCAAGCCGTTTTGTGAGAGGTGCTTTGAGCAAGGAGATCGAAAATGACAGCAAAACGAGCTTGGACTCGGGTTTGAGATGGTTTTTCGTGTTTGGGGATGAAGAAGGAGTGTGTGGGTGAAAGAATGAGTGGAGGAGGGCCCCCGTGGGCCCACGAGGCAGGGGGCACGCCCTAGGGGGTGGGCGCACCCTCCACCCTCGTTGCAAGGTGGTTGCCCCCCCTGATGTGTTCTTTGTTCCATAAATCCTCAAATATTCTATAAAAATCATATTTAATTTTTAGGGCATTTGGAGAACTTTTATTTTCGAGGTATTTTTATATTGCACGGATAATCAGATAACAGACAAAAAATTATTTATTTTTACTTTATTTCAACTAAATAACAGAAAGTATAGAGAGGGTACAGAAGGTTGTGCTTCTAGTTTCATCCATCTCATGCTCGTCAAAAGGAATCCACTAACAAGGTTGATCAAGTCTTGTTAACAAACTCATTCTGATTAACATGAAACCGGAGAAATTTCGAATAACACTAGGTTACCTCAATGGGGATATGCACATCCCCAATAATAAGTATATCGTATTTCTTCTTGACAGTAGGAAGAGGAAATTCAAAACCTCCAAATATAATCGATGGAATTTTTCTGATAGAATTGATACTATGAACTTGAGGTTGTTTCCTCGGAAAGTGTACCATATGCTCATTACCATTAACATGAAAAGTGACATGGCCTTTGTTGCAATCAATAACAGCCCTTGAAGTATTAAGAAAAGTGACATTACCGTAGAGTTTTGACTCTTCTCTTCTCAAATTTCACTAAAAAAATTAGGATCACGCGGGTATCTTGGAATCGTTCCGATGGTTTTGTGACGAGAACATTGTTCTTGGTGCCTCATGACATTTAGGGGTTGTGGCAGTGTCCTGGGGAGTTGAGCTCCGAGGTGTTGTCGTCACAATTTTATCGTTGCAATTCTGGAATGCCTGAGTTTCGTCGACATCGAAAATCTCTTTTATGCAGTTGTTGGTGAGATAACCTCGACGCCACCCAGTACTGGGGCGGGAGTTCGGGAGTATTGCCATAACTCGTATAACGGATGCTTTTCGAAGGTTGAGGTTGATGGTTTCCGAAGGTTTCTTGGTTATGTGTTGAAGGATGGATACAACTAGATGTAGGATTTGTTAGTTTTGGGTGAGATATTATGCTTCCCCTGTATCCCCAACACCTGATTGCATAACCGGAAAGTTTCGGGAGTTTATAAGTGGGAATTCAAGTAGCTCTTAGGATATCTTTCCGACAGATGTATGATATGAAATTGGGGTTCGATGTCTAGTGGTCCGCCTATCCACGGTTGGTTTTACAGTGGTCTCGTTGTGTCTTAAAGAGTCCTTGGCTATGCTGACTCGGGGACGCTTCGTATGTCATGTGCACTGCCTTGTACATGATGGTGTTGTATGATCGAGCCCGTGTAGGCCCCACCACGAAAACTTCAGACGAAATCTCTATCATATGTTTGTTCCGGCTTATTTTGCAAGCCAATCCTTTGTTTTTGTTTTCAGTTGTGGTATTCGAGTTGCTTCGAAGTCAAGTGTTGATTCCATGCCTTTTCCTAAGTGGTGTTCTCATATTCCTATGTGAATACTAATCCCTCATGATAATCGAGATTGTCATGTCAATCCTTTTCAACCGGCGTGTTTTCTCTTCAAGTGGATCCCATCACTTCAACATCCGCAATATTCAATCTCAGCTTTCTCAACGGTGTTTGTTTCATCCGTCTCCAAGTTGCCTTTGTTTTCCCGCCCTCCCACCCTCTTTCTTCGAGGACTAAGATTTCTTATTCAAGTATCCTTTTATTGATTGGAAGCCTCTCCATTCTTTTCTGTCAATGTTCTTATCCGGTGATTCTCATGAAGACACTAACGGAACTTCTAGATCGCCATTCTTCGTTTCTTTTATCTTCTCCGGTGGATCCAATTCAATCTTTTGGTGTTGATCACATTCTTTTCCTTGTTTCAAATGTTTTCTCATGCCGGTGCACCTCTTAATCATCCATTTCTCGCTACCCAATTGTTCCGGAATGCTCAAGATATCTCGAAGATTCGTGTTTCCACTCTGCATTCGTTCAAGATCTTTCGAGGATGTTCTCTCATTCAAGCCTTTTAATTCAACCGCTGCAATCTATCTTCCAAGCGACCTTTTCAACGGTGTTTCTTTTGAGTGGGCCCTAACCCACAGGTCTTGGTCCAGGATCTTACCTGACTCTTCTATTTTCCTGGAGCTATTCTCAAATCTTATAAAGTTTGACGTAAGAATGAATCACCATCAGTCATATGTGTTTCTCCAAGATCTTTCAAATTATTTTCATCATTGGCTCAACCTTTTCTATCCTTCATTCCGGAGTGCCTAAACAATTCTTGGTGGTGTTTCTCGTCGTCATTCTCGGATTTTGAAGATCGAAGAAGAGTTTTTCCTCCATATCTTATCCATTCTCTCAGAGATTCGTGGTTCTAGTTTGAGGCCATCCTCTCATAATTGTTTTGATTGTGGGAATTCTTTTCACCCATCCAGAGCAATTCAGGAGTCTTTTCAGTTTGATCATTCGGAGCCCATCATCTCAGATTTATTCATTCCAGCTTTCAGCTCTCGCTCTCCAAATCTTACCAGTGCATCATTCAAATATTCTCTAATCAGTTCGTGATCTATTCGTTTCACTTGTATCTTAATTCTCTCAAGCATCTTCGTTCATTTGCAAATTCTTCCCGGTGCTTCTTTATCTTTTCTTCGTTCATTTTCAATTCTTACGGTGGTTCGTTCAAGATTTCTCTTCCTTTGTTATTGTACCAATTCATTCGTTGTTTCAATCCTATCGGTGGTTTGTTGAAGACCTTCCCAAGTTTGCGCTATATCTCGCTTAATCCTTTCTACGAGAATAACTAGTTTTCCAAATCCATTGGCTATCATCAATTTAATTGGTGAAGGATAAGCGTAATGTAATTCTTATTCTTCTTTCATCGAGTGAATTCAATTCCTTATTCCGGAGGTTCATCATATCACATTCTTGGTTTGAGAGGCTTATCTTTTCTTTTCCAAGATTTCCAAGCTCCCGCAATTATATTACCACAGAGATCCATCTAAATCATTACAAGGCTTCACCTTGTGTTCTCAAATTCTCTTTCCTTTCGATTGATCATCATTTTGTTACCGAAGTTCTTCATGAAGTCTCTACATGGAAGTTCATCAAGGATTTAATTCCTTCTCCAAGTTTTCATCGAGATTCTTTTCTAAGGAGCTCAAGCTTTCTTCATCTTGCAATCCGGAGTGCAATTCTTTCTTTCGTATCATTGGAGGTGGTATTATGTCATTCTTGATAATTTGAGTTCATGTTTCATGATTCACATGTTGTTAAGAATGAGGTACTTTAAATCCACCAATCTCTTCATTCGAGTTATCTCGGGTTATATTTCACCTAAAGCCTTCCCTAAGGATTGTTGCTATCTATGGTGCTTATAAATGACCCAAGTTTCTTCATTTATCCTCCTGGTAAGATAAGCTTCTCATCTCCTTGTTGATATCAATCCAATCTATCATTTCCGTTAGTGGCATTATTTCAACTCATAATTTAGAGATGTCTTCCATAAGCCCACATCAAAGCTTATCCTTTCGTTGTCGATAATCCAACAACTCTGTTCCAGCATTTGATGTAAGTGTGCTATCTCAAGATCTTGTTTCCCTCCGTCCATTTCATTCCATTCTTTCATTTCTTCCGGAGGCTTTGTGAAGTTGCTCTTTTCAGTCATCATCTAGAATTGTGAAGATCATGATCTTTTCATGTTTATCCTTTTAACCGGAGTGTCGTGCCCTCTTTTCAAGTTCTATCATCTTATCAAGTTTTACATCCCTTATCAACTGGAGTGCTGTCTGAGATCTTTCTTACCCCTTGTCCCATTCTTTCAATAGTTCCGGAGGCAGTGTGTTGTGATTTCATCAAGTATCTTCTCATCTTATCAAGTTCTTATTCAATTCCTTTTCTTTTCAACCGGATTGCCGTTCGAATTCGTTCTTCCTTGTTTCTCTTTTCTAACGGAGTGTTTTTCAACTTCGTTCATCTCGTTGCATTCTTTCTTTCAATTTGCTCAACTTTTCAAGGTTCTTTGGTTTCACTCGTTTATCAAAGAAGCAACTTAGTTTTACCTCTTCTCTTTCTCTTCCGTTTTCCCTCCGGTGCCATTCTAGATCTCGGGACGAGATTGTTGGAAATTTGCCCTAGAGGCAATAATAAAATGGTTATTACTGTATTTCCTTGTTCATGATAATTGTCTATTGTTCATGCTATAATTGTATTAACTGGAAACCATAATACATGTGTGAATACATAGACCACAACATGTCCCTAGTGAGCCTCTAGTTGACTAGCTCGTTGATCAATAGATGGTTATGGTTTCCTGACCATGGACATTAGATGTCATTGATAACGGGATCACATCATTAGGAGAATGATGTGATGGACAAGACCCAATCCTAAGCATAGCACAAGATCGTGTAGTTCGTTTGCTAAAAGCTTTTCTAATGCCAAGTATCATTTCCTTAGACCATGAGATTGTGCAACTCCCGGATACCGTAGGAATGCTTTGGGTGTACCAAATGTCACAACGTAACTGGGTGGCTATAAAGGTGCACTACAGGTATCTCTGAAAGCGTCTATTGGGTTGGTACGAATCGAGACTGGGATTTGTCACTCCGTATGACGGAGAGGTATCTTTGGGCCCACTCGGTAATGCATCATCATAATGAGCTCAATGTGACTAAGCAGTTAGTCACGGGATCATGCATTACGGAACGAGTAAAGTGATTTGCCGGTAACGAGATTGAACGAGGTATTGGGATACCGACGATCGAATCCCGGGCAATTAACATACCGATTGACAAAGGGAATTGAATACGGGATTGATCGAATCCCCGACATCGTGGTTCATCCGATGAGATCATCGTGGAACATGTGGGAGCCAATATGGGTATCCAGATCCCACTATTGGTTATTGGTCGGAGAGGTGTCTCGGTCATGTCTGCATGGTTCCCGAACCCGTAGGGTCTACACACTTAAGGTTCGGTGACGCTAGAGTTGTTATGGGAAATAGTATGTGGTTACCGAAGGTTGTTCGGAGTCCCGGATGAGATCCCGGGTGTGACGAGGAACTCCAGAGTGGTCCGGATATATTGGACGAAGGGTATTGGAGTCCGGAAGTGTTCTGGGGGTACCAGGCTATGGCCAGCATGACCGAAAGGTGTTTCGAGAGCCCCGGCAAGTGTTAGAGGGCCTTATGGGCCAAGGGGAAGGGGCACACCAGCCCACTAAGGGGCTGTGCGCCCCTCCCACCCCATCTCACGTAACTTGGAGAGGTGGGGGCGCCTCCCCTAGGGCAGCCACCCCTCCCGGCTTGGGGGGCAAGTTTCCTAGGGGTGGGGGCGCACAAACCCATCTCGGGTTTTCCCTGTGGCCGCCGCCCCTCCCCTAGGGAACCCTAGGGCGCCTCCTCCACCCCCTTCCCCCTATATATAGTGAGGGAGAGAGAGGGCAGCAGCACCTCTTCCCTGGCGCAGCCCTCTCCTCCTCCAACTACTCCTCCTCCTCCGTAGTGCTTAGCGAAGCTCTGCCGGAGAACCACGAGCTCCATCGCCACCACGCCGTCATGCTTCTTGAGTTCTCCCTCAACTTCTCCTCTCCCCTTGCTGGATCAAGAAGGAGGAGACGTCCCCGGGCTGTACGTGTGTTGAACGCGGAGGTGCCGTCCGTTCGGCACTTGGATTGGATCTTCCGCGATTTGAATCGTCGCGAGTACGACTCCATCAACCGCGTTCTTGTAACGCTTCCGCTTAGCGATCTTCAAGGGTATGAAGATGCACTCCCTCTCTCTCGTTGCTAGCATCTCCTAGATTGATCTTGGTGACACGTAGGAAAATTTTGAATTATTGTTACATTCCCCAACAGTGGCATCACGAGCTAGGTCTATGCGTAGATTCTATGCACAAGTAGAACACAAAGCAGTTGTGGGCGATGATTTATTCAATTTGCTTAACGTTGTTAGTATTATCTTGATCCAGTGGCATTGAGGGATGAAGCAGCCCGGACCGACTTTACACGTACACTTATGTGAGACTGGTTCCACAGACTGACATGCACTTGATGCATAAGGTGGCTGGCGGGTGTCTGTCTCTCCCACTTTAATCGGATCGGATTCGATGAAAAGGGTCCTTATGGAGGGTAAATAGCAATTGGCATATCACCGTTGTGGTTTTTCATAGGTAAGAAACATTCTTGCTAGAAACCCATAGCAGCCACGTAAAACATGCAACAACAATTAGAGGACGTCTAACTTGTTTTTGCAGAGTTTGCTATGTGATGTGATATGGCCAAAAGGATGTGATGAATGATATATGTGATGTATGAGATTGATCATGTTCTTGTAATAGGAATCACGACTTGCATGTCGATGAGTATGACAACCGGCAGGAGCCATAGGAGTTGTCTTAATTTATTTATGACATGCCTGTCAATGAAAACGCCATGTAATTACTTTACTTTATTGCTAACCGTTGGCCATAGTAGTAGAAGTAATAGTTGGCGAGGCAACTTCATGAATACACGATGATGGAGATCATGGTGTCATGCCGGTGACGAAGGTGATCATGCCGCGCCTCGAAGATGGAGATCAAAAGGCGCAAGATGATATTGGCCATATCATGTCACTTTATGATTTTCATGTGATGTTTGTCATGTTTACATCTTATTTGCTTAGAACGACGGTAGCATAAATAAGATGATCCCTCACTAAAATTTCAAGAAAGTGTTCCCCCTAACTGTGCACCGATGCGAAGGTTCGTTGTTTCGAAGCACCACGTGATGATCGGGTGTGATAGACTCTAACGTTCGCATACAACGGGTGTAAGCCATATTTACACATGCGAAACACTTAGGTTGACTTGACGAGCCTAGCATGTACAGACATGGCCTTGGAACACAAGAGACCGAAAGGTCGAGCATGAGTCGTATAGTAGATATGATCAACATGAAGATGTTCACCGATGATGACTAGTCCGTCTCATGTGATGATCGGACACGGCCTAGTTGACTCGGATCATGTATCACTTAGATGACTAGAGGGATGTCTATCTAAGTGGGAGTTCATTAAATAATCAGATGAACTTAATTATCATGAACATAGTCAAAAGGTCTTTGCAAATTATGTCATAGCTTACACTTTAGTTCTACTGTTTAAGACATGTTCCTAGAGAAAATTTAGTTGAAAGTTGATAGCAGAAATTATGCGGACTGGGTCCGTCAACTGAGGATTAACCTCATTGCTACGCAGAAGGCTTATGTCCTTAATGCACCGCTCGGTGTGCTGAACCTCGAGCATCGTCTGTGGATGTTGCGAACATCTGACATACACGCTTTGATGACTACATGATAGTTCAATGCATAATGCTAATGCTTTAGAATTGAGGCGCCAAAGATGTTTTTGAAACGTCGCAGAACATATGAGATGCTCCAAAGACTGAAATTGGGATTTCAGACTAGTGCCCACGTCAAGAGGGTATGAGACCTCTGACAAGTTTCTTAAGCCTGCAAACCAAGGGAGAAAAGCTCAATCGTTGAGCATGTGCTCAGATTGTCTGAGTACTATAATCGGTTGAATCGAGTGGGAGTTAATCTTCTAGATGAGATAGTGATGGTTCTCCATAGTCACTGCCACCAAGCTATTAGAGCCTCGTGATGAACTATAAAATATCAGGGATAGACATGATGATCTTTGAGCAATTCGCAATGTTTGACACTGCGAAAGTAGAAATCAAGTAGGAGCGTCAATTGTTGATGGTTAGTAAAACCACTAGTTTCAAGAAGGGCAAGGGAAAGAAGGGATACTTCATGAAACGGCAAATCAGTTGCTGCTCTAGTGAAGAAACCCAAGGTTGAACCCAAACCCGAGACTAAGTGCTTCTGTAATGAGGGGAACGGTCACTGAAGCAGAACTACCCTAGATACTTGGTAGATGAGAAGGCTGGCAAGGTCGACAGAAGTATTTTGAATATACGTTATATTATTGTGTACTTTACTAGTACTCCTAGTAGCACCAGGGTAATAAATACCGGTTCGGTTGCTAAGTGTTAGTAACTCGAAATAAAAGGCTGCGGAGACTAGCTAAAGGTGAGATGACGATATGTGTTGGAAGTGTTTCCAAGGTTGATGTGATCAAACATCGCACGCTCCCTCTACCATCGAGATTGGTGTTAAACCTAAATAATTGTTATTTGGTGTTTGCGGTGAGCATAGACATGATTGGATTATGTTTATCACAATACGGTTATTCAATTAAGGAGAATAATGGTTACTCTGTTTATTTGAATAATACCTTCAATGGTCTTGCACCTAAAATGAATGGTTTATTGAATCTCGATCATAGTGATACACATGTTCATGCCAAAAGATATAAGATAGTAATGATAGTACCACATACTTGTGGCACTGCCATTTGAGTCATATTGGTATAAAACACATGAAGAAGCTCCATGTTGATGGAACTTTGGACTCACTCGTTTTTGAAAAGATTGAGACATGCGAACCATGTCTATTGGTATATATGCATGAAGAAAGTCCATATAGATGGATCGTTTGGACTCACTTGATTTTGAATCACTTGAGACATGCAAAACATACCACATGGGTAAGATGACTGAAAGGCCTCGTTTTCAGTAAGATGGAACAAGAAAGCAACTTGTTGGAAGTAATACATTTTGATGTGTGCAGTCCAATGAGTGCTGAGGCACGCAGTGGATATCGTTATGTTCTTACTTCACAGATGATTTGAGTAGATGCAGAGTATATTTACTTGATGAAACACAAGTCTGAATTATTGAAAGGTTCAAGTAATTTCAAAGTGAAGTTGAAGATCGTCGTGACAAGAGGATAAAATGTCTATGATATGATCATAGAGATGAATATCTGAGTTACGAGTTTGGCACACAATTAAGACATTGTGGAAATTGTTTCACAACTAATACCGCCTGGAACACCATAGTGTGATTGTGTGTCCGAACATCATAATTGCACCCTATTGGATATGGTGCGTACCATGATGTCTCTTATCGAATTACCACTATCGTTTATGGGTTAGGCATTAGATACAACCGCATTCACTTTAAATAGGGCACCACGCAATTCCGTTGAGATGACACCGTATGAACTATGGTTTAGAAAAACCTAAGCTGTCATTTCTTAAAAGTTTGGGCTGCGACACTTATGTGAAAAAGTTTCAGGCTGATAAGCTCGAACCCAAAGTGGATAAATGCATCTTCATAGAATACCCAAAACAGTTGGGTATACCTCCTATTTCAGATCCGGAAGCAAAAGTGATTGTTTCTAGAAACGGGTGTTTTCTCGAGGAAAAGTTTCTCTCGAAAGAATTGAGTGGGAGGATGATGGAGACTTGATGAGGTTATTGAACCGTCACTTCAACTAGTGTGTAGCAGGGCACAGGAAGTTGTTCTTGTGGCACATACACCAATTGAAGTGGAAGCTTATGATAGTGATCATGAAACTTCGGATCAAGTCACTACCAAACCTCATAGGTTGACAAGAATGCGTACTACTTCAAAGTGGTACGTAATCCTGTCTTGGAAGTCATGTTGCTAGACAACAATGAACCTACGAGCTATGGAGAATCAATGGCGGGCCCGGATTCCGACGAATGGCTCGAGGCCATAAAATTCGAGAAAGGATCCATGTATAAAAACAAAGTATAGACTTTCGAAGAACTACTTGATGGTCGTAAGGCTGTTGGGTGCAGATGGATTTTAAAAGGAAGGCGGACAATGATGGGAAGTGTCACCATTAAGAAAGCTTGACTTGTTGTTAAGATGTTTTCTGACAAGTTCAAGGAGTTGACTACGATGAGACTTTCTCACTCGTAGCGATGCTAAGAGTCTGTTGGAATTATATTAGTAGTCACTGCATTATTTATGAAATCTTGCAGATAGGATGTCAAAACATTGTTTCCTCTACGATTTTCTTGAGGAAAGGTTGTATGTGATACAACCAGAAGGTTTTGTCAATCCTGAAAGATGCTAACAAGTATGCAAAGCTCCAGCAATCCTTCTAAGGACTGGAGTAAGCATCTCGGAGTTGGAATGTACGCTTTGATGAGATGATCAAAGAATTTTGGGTTTATACAAAGTTTATGAGAAACTTGTATTTCCAAAAAGGTGAGTGGGAGCACTATAGAATTTTTCATGAGTATATGTTGTTAACATATTGTTGATCAGAAATGATGTAGAATTTCTGGAAAGCATACAGGGTTATTCGAAAAGTGTTTTTCAATGGAAAACCTGGATTAAGCTACTTGAACATTGAGCATCAAGATCTATAAGGATAGAACAAAAATGCTTAATAGTACTTCCAAATGAATACATACCATGACAAGATTTTGAAGGAGTTCAAAATAGATCAGCAAAGAGGGAGTTCTTGGCTGTGTTACAAGGTGTGAGTATTGAGTAAGACTCAAGACCTGACCATGGCATAAGAGAGAGAAAGGACGAAGGTCGTCCCCTATGCTTTAGACGTAGGCTCTGCAGTATGCTATGTTGTGTACCGCACCTGAAATATGCCTTTCCATGAGTCAATCAAGGGGTACAAGAGTGATCCAGGAATGGATCACATGACAGCGGTCAAACTTATCCTTAGTAACTAATGGACTAAGAAATTTTCTCGATTATGGAGGTGGTAAAAGAGTTCGTTGTAAAGGGTTACGTCGACACAAACTTTGACACTAATCCGGATGACTCTGAGTAGTAAACCGGATTCATATAGGAGATCAGTTATTTAGAATAGCTCCAAGTAGCGCATGGTAGCTGCATCTACAGGATGACATAGAGATTTGTAAAGCACACACGGATCTGAAAGGTTCAGACCCGTTGACTAATAACCTCTCTCACAAGCGAGATATGATCAAACCCCATGGGTGTTGGATTCATTACAATCACATAGTGATGTGAACTAGATTATTGACTCTAGTGCAAGTGGGAGACTGTTGGAAATATGCCCTAGAGGCAATAATAAAATGGTTATTACTGTATTTCCTTGTTCATGATAATTGTCTATTGTTCATGCTATAATTGTATTAACTGGAAACCGTAATACATGTGTGAATACATAGACCACAACATGTCCCTAGTGAGCCTCTAGTTGACTAGCTCGTTGATCAATAGATGGTTATGGTTTCCTGACCATGGACATTAGATGTCATTGATAATGGGATCACATCATTAGGAGAATGACGTGATGGACAAGACCCAATCCTAAGCATAGCACAAGATCATGTAGTTCGTTTGCTAAAAGCTTTTCTAATGTCAAGTATCATTTCCTTAGACCATGAGATTGTGCAACTCCCAGATACCGTAGGAATGCTTTGGGTGTACCAAACGTCACAACGTAACTAGGTGGCTATAAAGGTGCACTACAGGTATCTCCGAAAGTGTCTGCTGGGTTGGTACGAATTGAGACTGGGATTTGTCACTCCGTATGACGGAGAGGTATATCTGGGCCCACTCGGTAATGCATCATCGTAATGAGCTCAATGTGACTAAGCAGTTAGTCACGGGATCATGCATTACGGAACGAGTAAAGTGACTTGCCGGTAACGAGATTGAACGAGGTATTGGGATACCGACGATCGAATCTCGGGCAAGTAACATACCGATTGACAAAGGGAATTGAATACGGGATTGATCGAATCCTTGACATCGTGGTTCATCCGATGAGATCATCGTGGAACATGTGGGAGCCAATATGGGTATCCAGATCCCGCTATTGGTTATTGGCCCGAGAGCTGTCTCGGTCATGTCTGCATGGTTAAGGTTCGGTGACGCTGGAGTTGTTATGGGAAATAGTATGTGGTTACCGAAGGTTGTTCGGAGTCCCGGATAAGATCCCGGACGTGACGAGGAACTCCAGAGTGGTCCGGAGGTGAAGATTGATATATTGGACGAAGGGTATTGGAGTCCGGAAGTGTTCTGGGGGTACCAGGCTATGGCCAGCATGACCGAAAGGTGTTTCGGGAGCCCCGGCAAGTGTTGGAGGGCCTTATGGGCCAAGGGGAAGGGGCACACCAGCCCACTAAGGGGCTGTGCGCCCCTCCCACCCCATCTCACGTAACTTGGAGAGGTGGGGGCGCCTCCCCTAGGGCAGCCACCCCTCCCAGCTTGGGGGGCAAGTTTCCTAGGGGTGGGGGCACCCAAACCCATCTAGGGTTTTCCCTGTGGCTACCGCCCCTCCCCTAGCGAACCCTAGGGCGCCTCCTCCACCCCCTTCCCCCTATATATAGTGAGGGAGAGAGAGGGCAGCGGCACCTCTTCCCTGGCGCAGCCCTCTCCTCCTCCAACTACTCCTCCTCCTCCGTAGTGCTTAGCGAAGCTCTGCCGGAGAACCACGAGCTCCATCGCCACCACGCCGTCGTGCTTCTTGAGTTATCCCTCAACTTCTCCTCTCCCCTTGCTGGATCAAGAAGGAGGAGACGTCCCTGGGCTGTATGTGTGTTGAACACGGAGGTGCCGTCCATTCGGCACTTGGATCGGATCTTCCGCGATTTGACTCGCCGCGAGTACGACTCCATCAACCGCGTTCTTGTAATGCTTCCACTTAGCGATCTTCAAGGGTATGAAGATGCACTCCCTCTCTCTCATTGCTAGCATCTCCTAGATTGATCTTGGTGACACATAGGAAAATTTTGAATTATTGCTACGTTCCCCAACAGAGATCCTCTCGTAGTGGTGGAGTGTTGTAATGCCCCAAGACCGATGTGCCAGGTGTCTTCCAGTTATTCGCTGTGTTGCCTTGTCTTTTGCTTGCGTGTCATGCATTGCATATCATGTCATCATGTGCATCGCATTTGCATACATGTTCGTCTCATGCATCCGAGCTTTTTCCCCGTTGCCCGTTTTGCATTCCGGTGCTCCTATGTCCCCCGGTGTCTCCTTTTACCTCTTTTCGTGTGCGGGTGTTAAATATTCTCGGATTGGACCGAAACTTGCCAAGCAGCCTTGGTTTACTACCGGTAGACCGTCTGTCAAGTTTCGTGCCATTTGGACTTCGTTTGATACTCCAACGGTTAACCGAGGGACCGTAAAGGCCTCGTGTGTGTTGCAGCCCAACACCCCTCCAAAGTGGCCCAAATCCCAGCTAAACCCTCTCCATCTTCTCGGTCGTTCGATCACGATCGCGTGGCCAAAAACTGCACCTCATTTGGAGTTTCCTAGCCCCCTCTACACATATATATGTCATCTCCCCTGAAAATCTCGCGGATGAAACCCTAGCTCCTCCTACCTCGCGCCACCGGACAAAATCCCCACCGCCGGACATGTCCGCTCCGCCGCCCACGCCCAATCCCCCGCCGCCACGTCAACGCACCGCCTTCTCTCTCCTCCCCGTGCCACCGCGGCCCTGTGAGCCCGCGGCCGGCCCACCCGAGCCGCCCCGGGCCCGAGCGCCCCGCGCCCCGCGCACCTGTCCCCGCCGCCTGCGCTCCTGCGCCGCCGCCGCCCGGTGCGCCGCGCGCCGCCCCGCTCGCCGGTGCCCGCGCCGCCCTCGCGCCCCTCGCCGCCGGAGAGCCGCCGCCACCTTGGGTCGCCGGACCCCGCGCCACGGTCGCCGCCGTCCTCCCCACGCCGCCCCGCGCCCGGATCGGCCCGGATCCGGCGGGATCTGGCCGGATCTGCCACCTCCGTCTACTCCGGCGAGCTCCGGGTCAACTCCGGCGAGATCCGCCGCCACCTCGGTTCGCGTGCCGAAGAACCCTAGATCTCGGTTGATTTTCTCTCCAACTCCCAGATATTTTTAGCATTCTTCGTCATGTCACATCTCTGGATCCGTGGCTCCATTTTGGGCGTGTAGCATATTAAATTGTTCATCTCAATGAGTACTTCATTTCATCTCATTGCATCATGTTCATTTGAGCTCATCTTGATGCCCTAAATGCTGTTGGAAGAGTGCTAGTTTCTGTTAGTTTCAGATTCATATCAGTATTTGGACATTTGTCATTTTTGCCATGATTGTTGTGTGCCTCCTACGAACTTGAGCCCTACATGTGTTTTGAAGTATGTCATGCCATCTTTACAGGGGTGTATGCCTTGTATTTTTGTGATCAATGTGGTGACTAGCACAAGCATGCAAAGTAGCTCTCGTAATGTTGCTGTTTTCAGGGACTTAGAATTTCACTAAGTCCTTTTCCTGCTGTTATTTTTATGCCATGTATTCATGTTGCTACAGAGTGATCCGTGACTCTTTTGAGCATGATCAGTAAGGATGTTTTGTAGATATTATGGTGCGCTATCCATCCATGTCTTTCTTTGCATTTATGGAGCACCCTAGCTTGACTCAATCGAGCTCTACTTTTACTATAAAATGTTCCTGGCAGAATGTTTACATGTTAAGCAATTTTTCCAAGCTTGTTGTAGTTGATCCATGCATGCTATGTTGTTGTTCTTGCCATGTTTAGCTTCTATGCCATGTCTACTTGCTGGGTGCATGCTTAGTTTGTCATGCAATGCCTTGTGGTGAGTGCATCGAGCTCGTAAACATGCCTACTTAATATCTGTTTTGCCATGTTCCAGTTTTCTGCTAAGTCTGAATCTGTTAACGATAATTGCTATGTTCACATGGTTGCCATTGTATTTTCTGATCCCTTTTGGCTTATGGTCAGTAAGGGTCTTTTGTTGTATGCTTTGAGTAGCTTCACGCCACGCCTTGCTTTGCCATGATATGTTCCTGTAGCATGTTGTTATCTTACTCTAAACATTGCTTTCTGATGTTAAATTCCTGACATGTTGTTATTTTCACTAAGTCTGTAACCTGTTATCTTTTGCTCTTTTTCCATGCTTGTTTGAACCTGCTATTGAGCGAATTAGCCATAGCTCAGTATTCATCTTTTGTCAAGCATCTTGAGTGGATCCCTGCCATGTATTTTTTTGCTATGTTAGAGTGCTGTAGCATGTTGTTCTTGATGCATTTAGGTGGCCTCATGCTGTTAATCGCAGCTTTGTGCCATTATTGTTTTGCTTGACATTTGCAAACCGTGCATCCTATTCCGGTGATCTTTATATCGATTTCGACCGAAATCAACTCATCTATCCAGCGGCACTCTTGGTTTTCCAAGTTGAGGCCTGATTCAATCTTTCCCTTCCGAAGCATGCATATGCATTGCATATCACATCCCGCATATCGCCATGTTTTGCATCATGTTGATTGCACATTGCACCGTGGTTGATTGTTGTCTCCTTTGCTTGTGTTCTTGCATTGGGTAGAGCTGGGAGACGAGTTCGTGTTCGAGGACCCGTTGAGTACGTTTCGAGGATCAAGCTTTCGTCTTCTCAGAGAACTTTGCAGGCAAGATGACCATACCCTCGAAATCACTTCTATCTTTGCTTGCTAGATGCTTGCTCTTTTGCTATGCCTATGCTGCGATACCTACCACTTGCTATATCATGCCTCCCATATTGCTAAGCCAAGCCCCTAACCCACCTTGTCCTAGCAAACCATTGTTTGGCTATGTTACCGCTTTGCTCAGCCCCTCTTATAGCGTTGTTAGTTGCAGGTGAAGATTGGAGTTTGTTCCTTGTTGGAACATGGATTTTGTTGGGATATCACAATATCTCTTATTATATTAATGCATCTATATACTTGGTAAAGGGTGGAAGGCTCGGTCTTATGCCTGGTGTTTCGTTCCACTCTTGCCGCCCTAGTTTCCGTCATACCGATGTTATGTTCCTTGATTTTGCATTCCTCACGCGGTTGGGTTATAATGGGAACCCCTTGACAGTTCGCCTTGAATAAAACTCCTCCAGCAAGGCCCAACCTTGGTTTTACCATTTGCCACCTAGCCTTTTTCCCTTGGGTCGGCCAGCCCGAGGGTCATCTTTATTTTAACCCCCCCCCCCCCCGGGGCCAGTGCTCCTTTGAGTGTTGGCCCGAACTGAGCTGCCTGTGGGGCCACCTCGGGATACTTGAGGGTTGGTTTTACTCGTAGCTAGTCTCATCTAAGTGTGCCTTGAGAACGAGATATGTGCAAATCCAATCGGGATTTGTCGGCACATTCGGGCGACTTTGCTGGTTTAGTTTTACCATTGTCGAGATGTCTTGTAACCGGGATTCCAAGTCTGATCGGATTGTCTTGGGAGAAGGAATATCCTCCGTTGACCATGAGAGCTTGTGATGGGCTAAGTTGGGACACCCCTGCAGGGATTTGAACTTTCGAAATCCGTGCCCACGGTTATGGGCAGATGGGAATTTGTTAATGTCCGGTTGTAGAAAACCTGAAACTTATCTTATTTAAAATGCATCAACCGTGTGTGTAGCCGTGATGGTCTCTTTCCGGCGGAGTCCGGGAAGTGAACACGGTGTCAGAGTTATGCTTGAACGTAAGTAGTCTAGGATCACTTCTTGATCATAGATTCGCGACTGTGCTTTGCCTTCTCTCCTCGCTCTCTTTTGCGTAAGTTAGCCACCATATATGCTAGTGCTTGCTGCAGCTCCACCTCATACCTTTTACCTACCCATAAGCTTAAATAGTCTTGATCACGAGGGTGTGAGATTGCTAAGTCCCCGTGACTCACAGATTACTTCCAAAACCAGTTTGCAGGTGCCGATGAAACCATGCAGGTGATGCAACCGAGCTCAAGGAGGAGCTCGATGAAGATCTTGTTTGTGTGTTGTTTCGTTTTCCTTTCGATCAGTGGTGGAGCCCAGTTGGGGCGATCGGGGATCTGTAGCATTAGGGGTAGTCTTCTTTATTTGGTTCCATAGTCGGACCTTGATTGTACCTGGATGATTGTAATGCTTTATTCATGTATTGTGTGAAGTGGCGATTGTAAGCCAACTATGTATCTCTTTCCCTTATTCAATACATGGGTTGTGTGAAGATTACCTCTCTTGCGACATTGCCTTCAATGCGGTTATGCCTCTAAGTCATTGATGTCTACTACACAACCTTCTTCTTGTAGACGTTGTTGGGCCTCCAAGTGCAGAGGTTTGTAGGACAGTAGCAAATTTCCCTCAAGTGGATGACCTAAGGTTTATCAATCCGTAGGAGGCGTAGGATGAAGATGGTCTCTCTCAAGCAACCTTGCAAACAAATAACAAAGAGTCTCTTGTGTCCCCAACACACCCAATACAATGGTAAATTGTATAGGTGCACTAGTTCGGCGAAGAGATGGTGATACAAGTGCAATATGGATAGTAGATAATAGTTTTTGTAATCTGAAAATATAAAAACAACAAGGTAACTAATGGTAAAAGTGAGCGTAAACGGTATTGCAATGCTAGGAAACAAGGCCTAGGGTTCATACTTTCACTAGTGTAAGTTCCCTCAACAATACTAACATAATTGGATCACATAACTATCCCTCAACATGCAACAAAGAGTCACTCCAAAGTCACTAATAGCGGAGAACGAATGAAGAGATTATGGTAGGGTACGAAACCACCTCAAAGTTATTCTTTCCAATCAATCCGTTGGGCTATTATTATAGGTGTCACAAACAGCCCTAGAGTTCGTACTAGAATAACACCTTAAGACACAAATCAACCAAAACCCTAATGTCACCTAGATACTCCATTGTCACCTCAAGTATCCGTGGGCATGATTATACGATATGCATCACACAATCTCAATTCATCTATTCAACCAACACATAGAACCTCAAAGAGTGCCCCAAAGTTCCTACCGGAGAATCACGACGAAAACGTGTGCCAACCCCTATGCATAGGTTCATGGGCGGAACCCGCAAGTTGATCACCAAAACATACATCAAGTGAATCACGTGATATCCCATTGTCACCACAGATATCCACGGCAAGACATACATCAAGTGTTCTCAAGTCTTTAAAGACTCAATCCGATAAGATTACTTCAAAGGGGAAACTCAATTCATTACAAGAGAGAAGAGGGGGAGGAGAAACATAAGATCCAACTATAATAGCAAAGCTCACGATACATCAAGATTGTATCATCTCAAGAACACGAGAGAGAGAGAGAGATCAAACACATAGCTACTGGTACATACCCTCAGCCCCGAGGGAGAACTACTCCCTCCTCGTCATGGAGAGCACCGGGATGATGAAGATGGCCACCGGAGAAGGATTGCCCCCTCCGGCAGGGTGCCGAAACGGGTCTAGATTGGTTTTCGGTGGCTACAGAGGCTTCTGGCGGTGGAACACCCGATCTATTTTTCGTTCTGGAAGTTTTAGGGTATATGGAGTTATATAGGCAGAAGAAGCACGTCAGGGGAGCCACGGGGGGCCCACGAGGCAGGGGGGCGCGCCCTAGGGGGGCGCGCCCCCCACCCTCGTGAGCACCTCGTTCCTTCCTTGACGTGGGGTCCAAGTCCATCAGGTGTGTTTCCTTCCAAAAGTAACTTCTCCAGTTGATTTCGTTCCGTTTCGACTCCGTCTGATATTCCTTTTCTTCAAAACACTGAAATAGGCATAAAACAGCAAATCTGGGCTGGGCCTCCGGTTAATAGGTTAGTCCCAAAAGTAATATAAAAGTGGAAAATAAAGCCCAATATTGCCCAAAACAGTAGATAATATAGCATGGAGCAATCAAAAATTATAGATACGTTGGAGACGTATCAAGCATTCCCAAGCTTAATTCCTGCTCGTCCTCGAGTAGGAAAATGATAAAAAAAGATAATTTTTGATGTGGAATGCTAGTTGGCATAATTTCAATGTAATTCTTATTACTTGTGGCATGAATATTCATATCCATAAGATTCAAGACAAAAGTTCATATTGACATAAAAATAATAATATTTCAAGCATACTAACTAAGCAATCATGTCTTCTCAAAATAACATGGCCAAAGAAAGCTATCCCTACAAAATCATATAGTCTGGCTATGCTCTATCTTCACCACACAAAATATTCAAATCATGCGCAACCCTGATGACAAGCCAAGCAATTGTTTCATAGTTTTGATGTTCTCAAACTTTTTCAATCTTCACGCAATACATGAGCGTGAGCCATGGACATAGCACTATAGGTGGAATAGAATGGTGGTTGTGGAGAAGACAAAAAGGGAGAAGATAGTCTCACATCAACTAGGCGTATCGACAGGCTATGGAGATGCCCATCAATAGATATCAATGTGAGTGAGTAGGGATTGCCATGCAACGGATGCACTAGAGCTATAAGTATATGAAAGCTCAACAAAAGAAACTAGTGGGTGTGCATCCAACTCGCTTGCTCACGAAGACCTAGGGCATTTTGAGGAAGCCCATCATTGGAATATACAAGCCAAGTTCTATAATGAAAAATTCCCACTGGTATATGAAAGTGACAACATATGAGACTCTCTATATGAAGAACATGGTGCTACTTTGAAGCACAAGTGTGGAAAAAAGGATATTAGCATTGCCCCTTTTTATTTTTTTTATTTGGCCTTTTTTTTATTTGGCCTTTCTCTTTTTTTATTGGGACAATGCTCTATTGAATGATGATCATCACACTTCTATTTATTTACAACTCGATGATACAACTCGATACTAGAACAAAATATGACTCTATATGAATGCCTCCGGCAGTGTACCGGGATGTGCAATGATGCATGAGTGACATGTATGGAAGAATTATGAACGGTGGCTTTGCCACAAATACTATGTCAACTACATGATCATGCTAAGCAATATGACAATGATGAATGTGTCATGATGAACGGAATGGTGGAAAGTTGCATGGCAACATATCTCGGAATGGCTATGGAAATGCCATAATAGGTAGGTATGGTGGCTGTTTTGAGGAAGGTATATGGTGGGTTTATGGTATCGGCGAAAGTTGTGCGGTACTAGAGAGGCTAGCAATGGTGGAAGGGTGAGAGTGCGTATAATCCATGGACTCAACATTAGTCATAAAGAACTCACATACTTATTACAAAAATCTATTAGTTATCGAAACAAAGTACTACGTGCATGCTCCTAGGGGGATAGATTGGTAGGAAAATACCATCGCTCGTCCCCGACCGCCACTCATAAGGAAGGCAATCAATAAATAAATCATGCTCCGACTTCGTCACATAACGGTTCACCATACGTGCATGCTACGGGAATCACAAACTTCAACACAAGTATTTCTCAAATTCATAACCACTCAACTAGCATGACTCTAATATCACCATCTCCATATCTCAAAACAATTATCAATATCAAACTTCTCCTAGTATTCAACACACTCATAAGAGAATTTTTATTATTCTTGAATACCTAGCATATTAGGATTTTAAGCAAATTACCATGCTATTTAAGACTCTCAAAATAATCTAAGTGAAGCATGAGAGTTCATCTATTTCTATAAAATAAAGCCACCACCATGCTCTAAAAGATATAAGTGAAGCACTAGAGCAAATGACAAACTACTCCGAAAGATATAAGTGAATATCAATGGGTAGTCGAATAATTATGCAACTATGTGAAGACTCTCTAACATTTAATAATTTCAGACCTTGGTAGTCTATTCAAACAGCAAGCAAAGCAAAATAAAATGACATTCTAAGAATAGCAAACATCATGTGAAGAAGCAAAAACTTAGGATCAACCGATACTAACCGATAGTTGTTGAAGAAGAAAGGTGGGATGCCAACCGGGGCATCCCCAAGCTTAGATGCTTGAGACTTCTTGAAATATTATCTTGGGGTGCCTTAGGCATCCCCAAGCTTGAGCTTTTGTGTCTCCTTAATTCCTCTCATATCAAGGTCTCCCTAAATCTCAAAAGCTTCATCCACACAAAACTCAACAAGGACTCGTGAGATAAGTTAGTATAAACCATTGCCAAAACCTTATCATACTCTACTGTAGCAAATCACTAAAATTATTATTCAACATTGCATAATAAATGTCTCTGCATATTTAATAGTCCTATCCTCAAATAGAATCATTAAAGAAGCAAACATATGCAGACAATGCAAACATAACAGCAATCTGCCTAAACAGGATAGTCTGTAAAGAATGCTGCAACATCCATACTTCCCTAGCTCCAAAAATTATGAAAGAAAATTACCACTGTAGTAAATTTATCAGAGCTTAATATGCAAAAGGTTTCAACATTTTATGACATTCTGACTTTTCTAGGGAATTATTGCAACAGCGGTAAACTTTCTGTTTTCAAACAGCATCATGTGGACTTCTAACATAGGCATAGTAAAGGCTATCAATGCCACTTTTATTGAAATAAAAGATGCAAAACATTGTTCTAAATAACATCAAGCAAATCTTAACAAAATAAATTGACACTCCAAGCAAAACACATATCATGTGGTGAATAAAAATATAGCTCCAAGTAAAGTTACCGATGAACGAAGACGAAAGAGGGGATGCCTTCCGGGGCATCCCCAAGCTTAGGCTCTTGGATATCCTTGAATATTACCTTGGTGTGCCTTGGGCATCCCCAATATTAGGCTCTTACCACGCCTTGTTCCATAGTCCATCGAATCCTTACCCAAAACTTGAAAACTTCACAACACAAAACTTAAAGTAGAAAACTCGTAAGCTCCGTTAGTATAAGAAAGCAAAACACCACTTCAAGGTACTGTAATGAACTCATTATTTATTTATATTGGTGTTAAACCTACTGTATTCCAACTTCTCTATGGTTTATAAACTATTTTACTAGCCATAGATTCATCAAAATATGTAAACAACACATGAAAAACAGAATCTGTCAAAAACAGAACAGTCTGTAGTAATCTGGATCAAACGTATACTTCTGGAACTCATAAAATTCTCAAATAAATTTCTGGACCTGAGGAATTTCTCTATTAATCATATGAAAAAAGAATTAACTAAATATCACTCTCCAAATAAAAATGACAGCAATTCTTGTGAGCGCTAAAGTTTCTGTTTTTTACAGCATGATCAACAAGACTTTCCCAAAGTCTTCCCAAAGGTTCTACTTGGCACAAACACTAATTAAAAGCATAAAACCACATATAAACAGAGGCTAGATGGATTATTTATTACTAAACAGGAACAAAAAGCAAGGAACAAAAATAAAATTGGGTTGCCACCCAACAAGCGCTATCGTTTAATGCCCCTAGCTAGGCATGATGATTTCAATGATGCTCACATAAAGGATAAGAATTGAATAAAGAGAGCATCATGAAGAATATGACTAGCACATTTAAGTCTAACATGCTTCCTGTGCATAGGGATTTTTTGAGCAAACAACTTGTGGGGACAAGGATCAACTTGCGTAGGAAGGTAAAGGAAGCAAAACTTCAAAATTTTAAGCACACAGAGAGGAAACTTGATATTATTGCAATTCCTACAATCATATATTCCTCCCTCATAATAATTTTCAGTAGCATCATGAATGAATTCAACAATATAACCAGCACCTAAAGCATTCTTTTCATGACCTACAAGCATAGAAATTTTACTACTCTCCACATAAGCTAGATTCTTCTCATGAATAATAGTGGGAGCAAACTCAACAAAATACCTATCATGTGATTGAAAATTGAAATCAAGATGACAAGTTTCATTGTCATCATTATTCTTTAAAGCATACATGTCATCACAATAATCATCATAGATAGGAGGCATGCTTTCATCATAATAAATTTGCTCATCAAAACTTGGGGGACAAAAAATATCATCTTCATCAAACATAGCTTCCCCAAGCTTGTGGCTTTGCATATCATTAGCATCATGGATATTCAAGGAATTCATACTAACAACATTGCAATCATGCTCATCATTCAAATATGTAGTGTCAAACATTTTATAGATTTCTTCTTCTAGCACTTGAGCACAATTATCCTTTCCATCATACTCACGAAAGATATTAAAAAGGTGAAGCATATGAGACAAACTCAATTCCATTTTTTATAGTTTTCTTTTATAAACTAAACTAGTGATAAAACAAGAAACTAAAAGACTCGATTGCAAGATCTAAAGATATACCTTCAAGCGCTAACCTCCCCGGCAACGGCGCCAGAAAAGAGCTTGATGTCTACTACACAACCTTATTCTTGTAGACGTTGTTGGGCCTCCAAGTGCAGAGGTTTGTAGGACAGTAGCAAATTTCCCTCAAGTGGATGACCTAAGGTTTATCAATCCGTAGGAGGCGTAGGATGAAGATGGTCTGTCTCAAGCAACCCTGCAACCAAATAACAAAGAGTCTCTTGTGTCCCCAACACACACAATACAATGGTAAATTGTATAGGTGCACTAGTTCGGCGAATAGATGGTGATACGAGTGCAATATGGATAGTAGATGATAGTTTTTGTAATCTGAAAATATAAAAACAGCAAGGTAACTAATGGTAAAAGTGAGCGTAAACGGTATTGCAATGCTAGGAAACAAGGCCTAGGGTTCATACTTTCACTAGTGTAAGTTCCCTCAACAATACTAACATAATTGGATCACATAACTATCCCTCAACATGCAACAAAGAGTCACTCCAAAGTCACTAATAGCGGAGAACGAACGAAGAGATTATGGTAGGGTACGAAACCACCTCAAAGTTATTCTTTCCAATCAATCTGTTGGGCTATTCCTATAGGTGTCACAAACAGCCCTAGAGTTCGTACTAGAATAACACCTTAAGACACAAATCAACCAAAACCCTAATGTCACCTAAATACTCCATTGTCACCTCAAGTATCCGTGGGCATGATTATACGATATGCATCACACAATCTCAATTCATCTATTCAACCAACACATAGAACCTCAAAGAGTGCCCCAAAGTTCCTACCGGAGAATCACGACGAAAACGTGTGCCAACCCCTATGCATAGGTTCATGGGCGGAACCCGCAAGTTGATCACCAAAACATACATCAAGTGAATCACGTGATATCCCATTGTCACCACAGATATCCACGGCAAGACATACATCAAGTGTTCTCAAGTCTTTAAAGACTCAATCCGATAAGATTACTTCAAAGGGGAAACTCAATACATTACAAGAGAGAAGAGGGGGAGGAGAAACATAAGATCCAACTATAATAGAAAAGCTCGCGATACATCAAGATCGTATCATCTCAAGAACACGAGAGAGAGAGAGAGAGATCAAACACATAGCTACTGGTACATACCCTCAGCCCTGAGGGAGAACTACTCCCTCCTCGTCATGGAGAGCACCGGGATGATGAAGATGGCCACCGGAGAAGGATTGCCCCCTCCAGCAGGGTGCCGGAACGGGTCTAGATTGGTTTTTGGTGGCTACGGAGGCTTCTGGCAGTGGAACTCCCGATCTATTTTTCGTTCTAGAAGTTTTAGGGTATATGGAGTTATATAGGCAGAAGAAGCACGTCAGGTGAGTCACGGGGGCCCCACGAGGCAGGGGCGCTCCCTAGGGGGGGGGCGCCCCCCACCCTCGTGAGCACCTCGTTACTTCCTTGACGTGGGGTCCAAGTCCATCAGGTGTGTTTCCTTCCAAAAATAACTTCTCTAGTTGATTTCGTTCTGTTTCGACTCCGTCTGATATTCCTTTTCTTCAAAACACTGAAATAGGCATAAAACAGCAAATCTGGGCTAGGCCTCTGGTTAATAGGTTAGTCCCAAAAGTAATATAAAAGTGGAAAATAAAGCCCAATATTGCCCAAAACAGTAGATAATATAGCATGGAGCAATCAAAAATTATAGATACGTTGGAGACATATCAGTCGTGCTTCGACACATGGGAGATATAGCCGCATCGAGGGTGTTACAAAATTATACTTAGGCTTCGGTGCCTTTTCCTTCGAGCTTTGGCTCGATAAGCCCCTCAATAATCTCCTCATCATTTTCTGAAAAATTCTGAAACTTTTAGTAACTTCAAAATAAAAGTAAACCAAACTCAATAATATTGATAGGAACTACTCCTACAGGTGCCTAGGGCCTATATCATGCATCAAAACTACTTTTGACCATATAAATATGACATGCAAGCTCAAGAACAGGGTCACCTAAGCAGCAAAAATTTGCAATGAATAAAGCACTAGAACAAAAACTAATTGGACCAATGGAGGAGTCACATACCAAGGAACAATCTCCCCAAGCAATTTTGTGAGAGGTGCTTTGAGCAAGGAGATCGAAAATGACAGCAAAACGAGCTTGGACTCGGGTTTGAGCTGGTTTTCGTGTTTGGGGGATGAAGGAGTGTGTGGGTGAAAGAATAAGTGGAGGAGGGCCACCGTGGGCCCACGAGGCAGGGGCACGCCTTAGGAGGGTGGGCGCGCCCTCCACCCTCGTGGCAAGGTGGTTGGCCTCCCCGGTGTGTTCTTTGTTCCATAAATCCTCAAATATTCTATAAAAAATCATATTTAATTTTCAGGGCATTTGGAGAACTTTTATTTTCGAGGTATTTTTATATTGCACGGATAATCAGATAACAGACAAAAAATTATTTATTTTTACTTTATTTCAACTAAATAACAGAAAGTATAGAGAGGGTACAGAAGGTTGTGCTTCTAGTTTCATCCATCTCATGCTCGTCAAAAGGAATCCACTAACAAGGTTGATCAAGTCTTGTTAACAAACTCATTCCGATTAACATGAAACCGGAGAAATTTCGAATAACACTAGGTTACCTCGACGGGGATATTCACATCCCCAATAATAAGTATATCATATTTCTTCTTGATAGTAGGAAGAGGAAATTCAAAACCTCCAAATATAATCGATGGAATTTTTCCGATAGAATTGATACTATGAACTTGAGGTTGTTTCCTCAGAAAGTGTACCGTATGCTCATTACCATTAATATGAAAAGTGACATTGCCTTTGTTGCAATCAATAACAGCCCCTGCAGTATTAAGAAAAGGTCTTCCAAGAATAATAGACATACTATCGTCCTCGGGAATATCAAGAATAACAAAGTCCGTTAAAATAGTAACGTTTGCAACCACAACATGCACATCCTCACAAATACTGACAGGTATAGCAGTTGATTTATCAGCCATTTGCAAAGATATTTCAGTAGGTGTCAACTTATTCAAGTCAAGTCTACAATATAAAGAGAGAGGCATAACACTAACACCGGCTCCAAGATCACATAAAGCAGTTTTAACATAGTTTCTTTTAATGGAGCATGGTATAGTAGGTACTCTTGGATCTCCAAGTTTCTTTGGTATTCCACCCTTAAAAGTATAATTAGCAAGCATGGTGGAAATTTCAGCTTCCGGTATCTTTCTCTTATTTGTAATAATATCTTTCATGTACTTAGCATAAGGATTTGTTTTAAGTATATCAGTCAATCGCATACGCAAAAATATAGGTCTAATCATTTCAGCAAAGCGCTCAAAATCCTCATCATCCTTTTTCTTGGATGGTTTGGGAGGAAAAGGCATGGGTTTCTAAACCCAAGGTTCTCTTTCTTTACCATGTTTCCTAGCAACATAGTCTTTATTATCATAACGTTGATTCTTTGATTGTGGGTTATCAAGATCAACAGCAGGTTCAATTTCTACATCATTATCATTACTAGGTTGAGCATCATTATGAAAATCATCATTAACATTTTCATTAGGTTCATGTTCATTACCAGATTGAGTTTCAGCATCAGAAATAGAAATATCATTTGGATTATCAGGTGGTTCAACAATAGGTTCACTAGAAGTTTGCATAGTTCTATCATTTTTCTTTTTCTTCTTTTTAGAAGAACTATGTGCATCTATATTATTTCTCTGAGAATCTTGCTCAATTCTCTTAGGGTGGCCTTCAGGATACAAAGGTTCCTAAGTCATTCTACCAGCTCTAGTAGCCACTTTAACATCATAATTATTTTTCTTACTATTCATCTCATTGAGCAATTCCTTTTGATCTTTAAGTACTTGTTCTACTTGAGTGGTAACCATAGAAGCATGTTTGCTAACAAGTTTAAGTTCACCTTTAATATTAGCCATATAATCACCCAAGTATTTAATCATATCAGCATCTTGTTTTAATTGTCTACCCAAATAAGCATTGAAGTCTTCTTGTTTAAACATAAAATTATCAAACTCATCCAAGCATTGGCTAGCAATTTTAGCAGGAGGGATTTCAACTTTATCATATCTATAGAGAGAATTTACCTTTACTACCTGTGTCGGGTTATCAAGGTTTGGAGGTTCTTTTTCTTTCATAGATTTCTTTGCCTCTTGCATATCTTCGGGACTAAGAAATAGAACACCTCTCTTCTTCGGAGTTGGTTTAGGAATAGAATCATTAATTGGAGCAGGAGCTGGCTCAGGAGATGGCTCAAGAGGTGCCCAATTATTTTCATTTGTCAACATATTATTCAATAATATTTCAGCTTCATCCGGTGTTCTTTCCCTGAAAAGAGAACCAGCACAACTATCCAGGTAATCTCTGGAAGCATTGGTTAGTCCATTATAAAAGATATCAAGTATTTCATTTTTCTTAAGAGGATGATCAGGCAAAGCATTAAGTAACTTGAGAAGCCTCCCCCAAGCTTGTGGGAGACTCTCTTCTTTAATTTGCACAAAGTTGTATATTTCCTTTAAAGCAGCTTGTTTCTCATGAGCAGGGAAATATTTAGCAGAGAAGTAATAGATCATATCCTGGGGACTACGCACACAACCAGGATCAAGAGAATTAAACCATATCTTAGCATCACCCTTTAATGAGAATGAAAATATTTTAAGGATATAAAAGTAGCGAGATCTCTCATCATTAGTGAACAGGGTGGCTATATCATTTAATTTAGTAAGATGTGCCACAACAGTTTCAGATTCATAGCCATGAAAAGGATAAGATTCAACCAAAGTAATTATATCAGGATCAATAGAGAATTCATAATCCTTATCAACAACACATATAGGTGAAGTAGCAAAAGCAGGGTCAGGTCTCATCCTAGCATTTAGAGATTGCTTATTCCATTTAGCTAATAACCTTTTGAGTTCATATCTATCTTTGCAGGCTAAAATAGCTAAAGAAGCATCTTGATCAAATAAATAACCCTCAGGAATAACAAGTGATTCTTCATCATCACTTTCATCTTCATAATCAGATTCAATATTTTCAATCTCTCTAGCCCTAGCAAGTCGTTCCTCGAGAAAATCACTAAGTGGCATAGTAGTATCAGGCATAGAGGTAGTTTCATCATAAGTATCATGTATAGTAGAAGTAGCATCATCAATAACATGCGACATATCAGAACGAATAGCAGAAGCAGGTGTAGGTGTCGCAAGCTTACTCATAACAGAAGGTGAATCAAGTGCAGAGCTAGATGGCAGATCCTTACCTCCCCTCGTAGTTGAGGGATAGATCTTGGTTTTTTGATCTCTCAAGTTCTTCATAGTGATAAGCAGATATAAATCCCAAGTGACTCAAAGAATAGAGCTATGCTCCCCGGCAACGGCGCCAGAAATTAGTCTTGATAACCCACAAGTATAGGGGATCGCAACAGCTTCCGAGGGTAGAGTATTCAACCCAAATTTATTGATTTGACACAAGGGGAGCCAAAGAATATTCTCAAGTATTAGTAGCTGAGTTGTCAATTCAACCACACCTGGAAACTTAGTATCTGCAGCTGAGTGTTTAGTAGCAAAGTAATATGATAGTGATGGTAACGGTAACGAAAGAGTAACGAAAGCAAAGTAATGTTTTTGGTATTTTGTAGTGATTGTAACAATAGCAACGGGAAAGTAAATAAGCGTAAACCAGTATATGGAAAGCTCGTAGGCATCGGATCAGTGATGGATAATTATGCCGGATGTGGTTCATCATGTAACAGTCATAACATAGGGTGACACAGAACTAGCTCCAATTCATTGATGTAATGTAGGCATGTATTCCGAATATAGTCATACGTGCTTATGGAAAAGAACTTGCATGACATCTTTTGTCCTACCCTCCCGTGGCAGCGGGGTCCTAATGGAAACTAAGGGATATTAAGGCCTCCTTTTAATAGAGAACTGGAACAAAGCATTAGCACATAGTGAATACATGAAGTCCTCAAACTACGGTCATCACCGGTAAGTATCCCGATTATTGTCACTTCGGGGTTAATGGATCATAACACATAATAGGTGACTATAGACTTGCAAGATAGGATCTAGAACTCTCATATATTTATGAAAACATAATAGGTTCAGATCTGAAATCATGGCACTCGGGCCCTAGTGACAAGCATTAAGCATAGCAAAGTCATAGCAACATCAATCTAAGAACATAGTGGATACTAGGGATCAAACCCTAACAAAACTAACTCGATTACATGGTGAATATCATCCAACCCATCACCGTCCAGCAAGCCTACGATGGAATTACTCACGCACGGCGGTGAGCATCATGAAATTGGTGATGGAGGATGGTTGATGATAACGACGGCGATGAATCCCCCTCTCCGGAGCCCCGAACGGACTCTAGATCAGCCCTCCCGAGAGGTTTTAGGGCTTGGCGGCGGCTCCATATCGTAAAACGCGATGATTTCTTCTCTCCTATTTTTTTCTCCCCGAAAGCAGTTATATAGAGTTGGAGTTGGAGTCGGGAGGTCTCCAGGGGGGGCACGAGGTAGGGGCCGCGCCCTAGGGAGGGCGCCCCCACCCTCGTGAGAAGGGTGTGGGCCCCCTGGTCTTCATCTTTGGTGAGGATTTTTTATTATTTATTGTAAGATATTCTGTGGAGTTTCAGGTCATTCTGAGAACTTTTGTTTTCTGCACATAAAACAACATCATGACAATTCTGCTGAAAACAGCGTCAGTCTGGGTTAGTTCCATTCAAATCATACAAGTTAGAGCCCAAAACAAGGGCAAAAGTGTTTGGAAAAGTAGATACGACGGAGGCATATCAATGATTCAATTCATGGGACCTTTTGGTGCAGTTCACCTAAAATGAAGCAATGTCCCATGAGCTAGCAGCTTCTTCTTCTTTTTAAGAAAAGGGCTCCAGCCCCGGTTCCATTTCCATCAGAAAACGAAACCCACAAAGCTTCTTCTTCATTAGTTGCAATAAAATTGAGCAACATCAAGGTTGGTCTTGAAGCTCCTGGAGAGTAGGCGGACCAGGACAGTTGCATCTCTAACGAAAAAAAGCAACTTATCTTAATGGGAAATTTAGCAGGACATGAAAAAAGTGCCATTGATTCATATTACTAGAGGCATTACATTGAGAACAACATTGGTTTAACGTTTCCTTACTTTTAACAGTGGGACTGCTACATTTTACTAGTGGCATTACATAAGAGCGGCTCGGGGCAACAAACATCAGAAGAGGATATCTGGGTCGGTCCCATTTTTGTTCGGTATATAGCCACCTTATACTGTGTGAGGCTAGCAAATCTAGTGTTGGACTTACTCTGTTGACTTGTCCCCCACTCCCCACTTTCTTTCGTTTTCAACCAATAGATCGGGTTTATATTGAGTTTGTATTGCGTTCCCTTTATTTCCCTATTAGACCTAGAGACCAGTTGGATAGCCAGTCTCTGCTACTTTTCGCCCCCATTATTTCCTCTTTCAACCAAGTCCTAGATTCAGGTAACAAATCTTCCCCCACCCCCACCCCCTTTCTTCCTTGTTTGAACCAAGTACTAATATATTCGAGTGCATGAACTAGCTTTACCTCTTAACAGTAAAATATTAGGTGGTTTTCGAATAGCCGATCGATCCTATCTACATGAGGGGGGCTGAGAAATAGTAAAAGATACAAATGCAGCGACGTCAGGAGCTCGGGAAGTAGAGCAAGGCCGGTTTCGGAGGAAGTTATACCTGAGGGTCGCCGGGATGTCGCTAGGTGGGCGGCGGGAGGCCGGATCTGCCCACACTACGACAGCGAGGAAGAAGGGGTGGGAGGCCCTCCCTCGCCAGCGATGCTTGGGAGAGAACGGCAAGGCACGCTGATCGGGACGTGCCGGCAGTGGGTAAGAGCCGTCGCCGAGGATGACCGCGTGAACGTTGCACCTTCTCACCTTCCCCAGCGGAGATGATCCGGCTGGATCTATGACCAGTGGTGAGTAGAGAGAGAGTGTGTGTGGCCACCGCTGTCGTGTTTAGATCTGGAGAGGACGAGACAGTGTGACGAGAGCAACACTAGCAAGCAAGCACGGAGGCTCCTGCCTATATAGTGGAGTACTAGTTTTGTTTTGTCTACTGGCCGGAGCCGGCTTGACCTCGGCAATGACTGTCGAGAAGTCTTCATGCACGTGCCCCAGAGGCGCAGTTATCGTCATTTTGATCTGAAGCACCGGATTATAACATACAACATGAAAAAATGCCACATGACAAGAAATCATAACCTCACTGCCCAAAGGAGACAAGATGAATCCCGACGGACAAACTAGACGAGGATTAAAGCTCAAATTAAAGATAAACTCGTAGAAAAGGGGTCTGTTGATAGATGTCCTAATTAACATAGCCGGCTTGACCTAGATGGCAGCCGAGTAGTCTTCGTGCATGTGCCCCCAATGACTAGCCCAACTCAGTTGTCGCTGTTTAACCCTCACGGTGATCTGAAGCACATGACATCTAATTTGCGAGATGACAAGAAACCTTTTTTTAGATTTCTCACCAGAACTACAGCCATGTACAACACAACCTGCACGATATGTAGACGATAGCCAATCCAGGTGTGTCTGCTAGAGTCTGGTCACATGCATGGACGAACTGATCTTCCGTGTCTTGCAGGGATCGTCCAAGTACCAACGTATGTACTACTTCTATTAACTCACCCGACTTGCGGGGCCGGGGAGTGTGCCTATGGTCGGTTCTCAATTGTGGTCCCACATGTGTGTGCAAATGCAATATGACGTGCGTTCCATTCGAAGAGCGGCGTGCCAGACCGATCGACCGTCTGGGGTGCGACGCGAACGCGACGGGCGTGTTGTATACTCCGTACATGTGTACCACCGTTTTCTTGAGGCTTTGCTCCATGGCGCAATCCATGGGTACAAAATTAGTATATTGTACTATTTAAAAGTCGAGGGCGGGGCTTTTCCTGTGCGGTAGGTGGGGCAGTTCTGCCTAGTTGGTTCGACAGAGACGCGAGAAGATGAGGGAGTAGGCTGCTGCAAACATAGGGTTGTGTGATTTGATAGTGAGTTGTTGCTGGACAGGTGGGGCCGGGTGATTTGACTCGCCATTATCATTTTAACTGCGGCGCTACGACCGACTTGAGTCTCCCGATTCCTGACCACCTCCATACAGGTGCCTCTCCCGATGCTCCACCATGTAGAGGCTGGCTCTTGCTTGAGAGCCCACTCCTCCACTTTTTCCTTGCCTCTTTCCCCCGCATATGCAAAAATGCCATGTAAAGCGGGCTTATAGCCCACTATTGTACTTGATCCTACAGGTGCTAAGCCTGCCACATAGGCATAAAGTCTGATGTGGCAAGTTAATTAAGAAGAGATAGACTAGTTTGGTGACCCCAGGAAGAAACGGTGATAAGCACGTGTACCTAGATGAAGCAAACTTAGCAACAAAAAACTAAGCACCTATGCGTTGGGGACTTGAGTTCCTAAGCCATTTAATGCCCATAGCACCTCATCTAAGCACCATTTCATTGGAAGAGCTCACTCCTTGGCAAATGCAATAAATACTACGAAGAAAGAGATAGAGAGAAGTAAACAAAAAATACTCTTATAGCCAACCATATAGCTAACCTTGTTGTATGAGTGACTAAGTGATGACTATGTATGACATGCCAACATCAGATAGCCAACGCATCGTGTTAAATCTTCAAGGGCGCGGCCGCGCGAGCGAGGCAACGGTCGTGGTAGGCACGACCATGATACGGGCTACTGGCAGCCCTTGGATCTGAGATCGAACGTTCGCATGCTAAGTTGCTGAAAATTTGCAGAATAACCCTCCAGGATAGGATATTCACCCATAGGTCTAGAATCACGCCATGCAACCGTTCGATCTCAGATCCAAGGGCTCTCGGAAGCCGGTATCATGGGAGAATGGAAAGCTTCGTATCACCTGTAATTTTCCCGACGCTTGACATGACATCGAAAGCCATTTAATTGGGCGTCGAGTAGACATGACATCAATTGGGCCCCCATAGTACTGTGCATGAATCCATTTATCCACCAGGCAAGCCACTACCCTGTCATTCGCACGCCCCCCCCCCCACTCAACATTTTTACAATCGATAACCGCTCCTAGTCGTCCCATCCTTTCACATTACGGCAGTTCCACTAATCCTAACCCTCCTCCCAAATCCATGGCGTCCCAAATCTCCATGATGGGCGGTGAGTACAAGGTTAGAACCATCACCGGCGATGAGTTCGACGTTATCTACACCCGTTCTTCCGCAATGGTGAAAGAATGCCTTGCTCGCTTCAAACGCATGTTCGAAACTCAAATGATGAGTGGGTCGCTGGGCTAGATGTTGAGTACACCACTGTCCTGGGAAGCGAGAAGAATCTAAAGGAGGCAGAGAAGAAGAAGCCCGCCATGATCCAGGTTTGCGTGCATGACTTATGCTTGGTCTACCACATATGCCATGCCTACGTTGAGTGCCAGGATTTTAAGAATTTCCTCAAGGATGGCCGAGTCAAATTCATTACTATATACTTTAGGAACTACAAGGAAATCCTGGGTCGGATAGGCCTCATTGTAGGCGACCCCTTCGACCTCCAAAAGAAACGGCTGGTGCCCTCCCGTGATCATCCTTCAATGCTGACCCTGGAAGAAGCCATGGTTCATCCTTCGTATGGTACACTGAAGAAACCTCCGTGCAGGTTTCATCATGCATGGGAGTGGAATGTACTAGATATAGACCACATCCACTACGTTGCAATGGATGTCTACCTTTGTTTCAATATCTACAAGGGTTGGATGAAGAACAAGAGCCAAGTGTGCGGTTCAAGCAAAGAAGTATCGGCCAAGAGTAAGAGGGACAAGGACGAAGTCGAGGACGTGGATGAGGAGTCCGAGTAAGGTGGCAGTGTCGTTGCTCATGGTGGTTCTAATGCAGTGTCTACCGGATTAGTTGCTTAGTTTAATTCCAGGTGTGCTTAGTTTTATTTGAGGGGTGTGTTGTGCTAAGCCCCCAGCAGAACTATGTTATGTTTCTTCTCGTTATATTTCGTACATTTCATCTTTTAGTTGGTATAGTAGTACCACTCGTTTCTTCACATTATATACGTATAATATATATGGCCAACATCATATAGCCAGCAGTTTAGTTGTCAAAGAATTTCAGGGTGCTTAGTTTTATTTATCAAAGAATTCCAGGGTGCTTAGTTTTATTTGAGGGGTGTGTTGTCCTGGAGACCATTAACTTATCATTGTGAGAATCGGCTTATTTTTGTCATGTAACATGGTCAACGGGTTTGACGTGAAAATAAAAATATCTAATGGCATTTCTAATATACGCTGCCTCCCCCAGATTTTCTTTACAGAGGCAACATAGAACTACATGAGTGCCCTGTTAAATTTTGGAATTATTCCGGGTTCGTTTGGCCTTTTTTATACATTAATTGAGTTTCTAGTCATTTAATGTCCATAATTCAAATTTGAACTACAAACACATGCTCTCGTGCACCAAAGTTGATTGAAAAATCACATGTGTGTCCTCGGGTGAATTTCTAGGTCACATGTAAGAAATGGGAATGAAATTCAAACATCTGGGCATCGTGGTTCGGCCGAGAACATTGAGAAGCTTGGTTTTAAAATTCTTGTAAATCCAAAACACGCCTGAAAATCATGAAACTTGGCATGGTGTCATGTCATGGTACTACCATGTTGTGGTAAAAAAATTGCAGAATAGGAACAAGTTTTGGTATAAGTTTCTTGCAAACCGGAGCTTCTCTCAAGAAGGCTCGTGGTTCTGAGAGGGAACGTGTCACCTTTGTGTGCATAATTCAAATTTTAAATACAAGCACATGCTCCAGTGCACCAAAACTGGTTGAAAAATCACATGTGTGTCCTCGGGTAAATTTCTAGGTCCCATGCTAGAAATGGGAATTAAATTCAAACATCTGGGCGTCATGGCTCGGCTGGAAACATTGAGAAACTTGGTTTTTTAATTCCTGTAAATCTGAAACATGCATGAAAATCATGAAACTTGGCCTGGTGTCATGACATGGCACCAACATGCTGTGGTAATTTTGTTGTCTGATTTGTGAAGGCGCACACATTAACAATCAACAAAGTCATTTTGGAACAAGTGTTGTCACATTACAATCGGAAAGACAAGTATTATTGAAATCATGGGTGTTCTATTTACCATTTACGTGCCGCCACACGTCCCCTTTTTTATTAGCTAGGACGCGCCATGCAGGGTAGCTATTTGAGTACGGGAGGCGTGTGAGCCCTTTGACCTCCATCTGCCGTCCACCTCTCTCCCAAGGTCTCCATTAATGGCGCCCGAGCCTCTGTTTAATGGCGTGGCAATGTCTCACTCGACTGAGGTTTAAGAGAGAAAAAAGAAAATTTGAAAAGAAAATTTTGCACGGATCTTGATGTAAGATCCGACGGACCTATATAGCATCTACTGCGACTTATAGTAAGACTGATGAATGTGCGGGCCGCACACGGCACCAAAATGACACGAGCTTCGTCTGCCTGGTGCGCATGCAGTCGGGTGAGTTGTCCAAGTATAGACACAACCAGGCCCTCATTGGTATCCGCGCCTCGACTTTGCCTGGTCATAGTGGAGAGTAGCATAGACTAGTTACTAGTCTATGTTACTAGTACCTTCATAGTGGGTAGTGTCATATAGTATATGCATAATTTGGCGACGAGTGCTCTCTATATGTACCACCTTTTTTCTTTAATTACATCTTGTTAGTTTTGCTCCATGGTGCAATCCATTGATACTACTACTGTACAAATGTATACATTTTTAAAAGGCTAGAGGGCGGGGCAGTCTAGCTTGGTCCTTTTCACGAGAGGCGAGGGCCTTTGTGATTTGATGGCTCATTACTGCTGGAAGGCGGGGCCTTGTGATTTGACTGCTCGTATAAATGTGCCGACGACCTAAGGAGGAGCAAAGAACCGTGCGGTATACTCAAGTTTTCCACTGGAGTACGACGGAGGAGCACGAAACACGGCAGCCCAGTGCCATATCCTCTACTCTCTACCCTTATTATATATTACTAGCAAGAGGCATTGTTCTATTGGCGATAAAGAATGGTCTAATTTGCTAGTCATCTCATTTTTAGCATTGTTCTATTCATGCCTCGCAGAGAAGGTGACACGTGCGGCCAAACACCCGAAGGAAAATAAGAAACACAGGAGCAAAAGAAGAAGGAGGATTATCACCCCCAAAAAAGAAGGAAGACGCACACACAAGTCTGAGGCGCTGCTCTCACTACATGAAGGGTTGCTGGCCGCGGAGTCATAACTGCTTCTTCATCGCCTCCACGACCTCCATCTCCTTGTGCGTCTCCTCCGCCACCTTCATCATTGTGTCCATGACGCTGGATTTCTCGACGCGAGCCTTCATCATCTGTTCCACGGCCGCATTACATGCCTTGACAGCAGCCGGGTGCTTGATGCGGAGCTTCGCCAACTCCTCCTTCTGTTCCATGACGAGGGCCTGCAACATCTTCATCGAGGAACTACTATTCTCATGCAGCTTCTTCCAGTCGGCGTTCTCCTCCTTCAACAGGTCGAGCTCGTGGCAGAGCTTCACCTTGTCCTCCTAAAGTTGCATGATTTTGCCAGTCGCCTTCTTCTCCGAGGCAATGCTCTTCTTCAGTAGCATCACCAAGCTGGCGGTCAACTCCCCCTGCTCATTGAGCTCAGTGGGCATGTCGTCGAGGCTCACCTTCAACAGCTCCACCAAGCCATGGATGAACTCCTTCTCCTTATTGAGGTGCTTATTGAGCTAATCGGGCATGCCGTCGAGGGATAACGACTCCAGCGCCGCATGTTCTCCTCCGCGTCTAGGGCGCTCCTGGGAGCCATCGCCTGGCCGTGAGAGATTTTTCGAGGTCTCTGCATGGCGGCGAGCCCTCTCTTTTTTTCCGCGGCCTTGGTTGCCGCTCCCTTGTTACGAGTAGTTCTCGACCTAGAGCTCTGCACACCGGCCATGGCAAGGACGGACGAAGAAGGAGGACTTATGAGGAGGAAGGTAGAGTAATTTTCAGTTAGGTAGTTCCCATTTTTATAGCCTAAGTACTAGCACTAGTACTAAAACCTGCATGGTGGGAACATGTTCAGGTTTGGTACGTACTGGTAGGTGTGAGCAGGCTTGCACTTAATTGCAGCACTAGTACTTTCGAATGTGATGGGAACAAGGTAAAGATTAATTGATGGTTTTTGGTTTCGAGGCCCGAAACGGCTCCCGATGAGTTTAGTGGAACATAAATTTCAAGTAGACTACACTGCTCAGATGCGTAAATATTATGTTATTATCAAAAATTGGCACAAAATACGAAGGAGACCAATGGAAGTACTACTAGCAACCCATGATTTAACTACTCGCATGCGCGCAGTACTACGCGCATGTCTTTCTTCCACCCTCACGACCACTCAATTTGCATGCGCTGTATTAATTGACCATCAATGAAGTGAAGGACTTTACACGCGTCAAATTATCACATGGGGTGGATCTTGGTACAAAATTGTGTCCACCCGTGTACCCGCATGTGCGTGCGAGGGAATGAGTGTGTGTGTGGCATGCGTGCACATCTTCGCTTCGTGCATGTACCGCCAGTGCGGCTCAGGGAGGACGAGTACATTCTTCTGGAACCAGCAGCACGTCACTGTGATCAATCCACACAAGGATGTCACGACAACGCCTCCACATGTGTCGTGGCTTCATGAACTGTAAGAGAGACACTGTGTAGCATGCCATTGTGTTTTGCACATACTCGAAGTACTAGTAAGGTACACGTGCATTGCACGCATCAGATTTTGCAACCAAATTATGAATAAATACCACACTGTAGCATGTAAGCTCTGAGTCATATATGCCTGATGTAGACCTTTGTTTAATTCTTATAATTCATCTCATTCAAAATCAATTAGTTTTTATAAAAAACCTAGGGCCTCTTTGATTCATAGGATTTCCAAAACGCGAGAATAGGAAGAACATGGGATTAGAGTGGGATGTCGTCTTGAATCCTACAGGATGGTACGAGTGTTTGATTGTGCATAGAAAAAACAGAGAATTATTTCAAAGAGGTTTGAGTGGATGGGATGTTTGCTATGAAATCTAGTGCAAATGAATCATATGGAAGAATTCCTATGGTTTACAATCCTACGAATCAAACAACCAAGATAGAAAAAATTCCTAAGGATTAGAATCCTCCAAAATTCCTTCGAGAATCCTTTGAATCAAAGAAGCCCTTAATCTATTTTTGTGATTCATGGAATTGTGTGTTGTAAAGCATAAAGTAAAAAACAAATAATGGCAATTCAACTAGAAAAAAAGTTTGGGCAGTTATGATACATAAGATTCTAGAACAAAGGAGAACCACTATTGTTTTGAGATTTGTGCATTATGCTTAAGTTCAACCATGGAGTCTGCTAGATTGTACATGTGGCAAAATCCGCGGGGGGGGGGGGGGCTAGAAGATGGTGCGAGGGGCCGAGTGAAGGGAGACTATGAAGGAGTGCACAACTACGAGATCGATATTTAGAGAGAGGGGGCGAGAACGTGCGCTGTTGCGCGTAGTGGCGGAGCCATGAAAAATGTCCCATGAGATAGGGGGGCAAGCATTGCTAATCCTTTACGAGGAGGGCCAATTCATCAAATTAAACAATTTTTACCAGCAATTGTCTAACGATCACATTCATATTAGTCTCAATATATAGTGATGTTAGGGTGGCAGGGCCCTTGCTACCCCCTGTCTTCGCCATTGTGTGCACGTCTGAGAGATGAAGCGGAAGGCATGGATGATGAGAGGGGCGTTGGATATATAATTAATGTGGGTGTATTAGCTATATATGTAATCCTATATAGAGAGGTATAGATTGATCGATGTGGACGTGGGAAAGAGGGTGAGACCTCACTAGATATATAGACTGATCGGTTTATGTGGAAAACTATGAAAGACCTAGCTATACACACACACATAGAGGAACATTGATCGTTGCGCATGCACGTGAGAGATAAAGAATGCTCGATATGATGGAGAGGGGGATGTGTGTGCGTGTGTGCCTTCATGGGAGACCGACCTGAAGAAAAAGATTGCATGTGTGCGATGGATAATGCCGACTGGTAGTGTGTGTGCATGCATGCACGAGAGAAAGTTAGTGGTACAATTATAAAGAGAAGACCAATGTGTGGGTGTAAAAGACTAGGTGAGGTCATAATCAATGTAAAGTTGAATTCAAATATTTGAATAAGAGATCATGATGTTTGAACCCCATGCATGCATGAATATAACGGAGATCTGCGTGGTGTGGTTTGGAAACAAGCTAGCATGTTGTAATGTATACACATTGAACAAGGTTAGACTGGTTTGAATTTGAGATACCGATGGCAGACATCGTTTGGCCACATTGCATCCGTGCATGGACACACTATTCTAATTGGAGATGATGGGTGGCTTTCGCATCACATATCTATATCTATACCCCTATATATATTATATATTATCTATTATATATTTTTATATAGTGTGCGGATAACTTTAACTTTGAAAGATGGTCGTTGGATGAGGCCAATCCGATGGTGCAGAGCTGGCAAATTTGAGCACTACTGGCCGTTGGATATCATCTAGATTCCACCAGATTTTGCCACTTGTACAATCTAGAAGACTCTATGGTTGAACTTAAGCATAATGCATAAACCTCAAAAACACAAGCACTTCTTATTTGTTCTAGAATCTTCCGTATCATAATTGCCCAAATGTTTTTCTACATGATTTGTTTTTACTTTATGCCTTACAACGCACAATTCCATAAATCTTAAAATAGATTAGCTTTCTTATAAAAACTAGATGATTTTGAATGAAATGAACTATAAGAATTAAACGAACATCTACATCATGCATATATGACTCAAAGCTTACATGCTATAAAGTGGTATTTATTCATAATTTGGTTGCCAAATCTCATGCGTGCAATGCACGTGTACCTTACTAGTCTAAATGGTGTCTGTGTGTGTGTTGTGCGTGTTAAACACATTGTACGTAGTATATCATACTAGTCTAAATTGTCTTTTTTTTCTTTTGGGTACACGTTAAGCTTGTTCTTCCAAAATTTCAAGCCGCGCCTTGTTATGCCGAAATTTCAAGCTAGCGTCTCTGTATATCATGCTGCGAAACTCCCGCCTCTTCAAACTGCGCCTTGTTACCCCGAAATATTTAAGATAAATCTTTGTCTCGTTGTGCTCAAACAACTCCCTCCATCTCAACCCGTGCCTTGCTATTCCAAAATTACAATGCGTGCAAAACTCCCACCTCCTGTGAAATCCCGACACACGAAATGCCCGTGATACCCCTGAACCAAAAGAACCGCCTCAAATCGGTGGGGGTACTTTCGTAACTTACCCCACATTTCGGACAAGCGCATCCCTAAGCCATGGTTCCCCCACTCCCATCCCATCCGCCCACCCATTCATACACTGAGGCCGGCAAAACCCGCGAAGCCCCACACCCTCCTCCGTCCGCCACCCAGCCGGAGCCTCTTCCCCGACGACGTCGTCCACAACAACACCTCGACGTCCCTCATCCACCGTACCGGATGAGGATCCGTCGTCGATCTGGTCATCCCGCCGGTTCAGCCACCCCGTCCTCCACCTCCAAGGAGCTGCCCCGACGTTCCCCTCATCTTTCACGCCACCTCCATTCCCACACCGTCGTCTTCACCTGCACCACCGGAAGAGCATCATCATCACCGTTTCCTCGGATGAAGCTGCGGGCTAATCGGCGCCACCAAAGAGGTTGTACACTAATCGCCGCATTTTTCTTCTTGATTCGATCTCACGGTGTTGCCGACGCTTGGTCCTGAGCCGACACGGCACGGCTCCATCCACGGCGGTGTCGCTGACCACTTCCTCCATGGCGTCGCTCCCTCGGTGGCGACGTCCACATTAGTAGGAGCTGCTGCTACTTTAGCTCTCGCTCGTGCTGCTGCTCTGCTCTTGCTCTCGATCCCCTGCCTGCTCTGCTCTTGCTCGCGCTGCTGCTCTCGCTCTTGCTCTTGCTTTCAATGCTGCTTTGATTTAGCTACACTTCAGTCAACTGAATCGACTTTTGGGTCAGTCAATTTTCAGGGGGTGGGGGGGCTCACCGGAGTTACGGAAGAACCAGCCGCAGCGGGGAGGGGGGCTCGCCGGAGAGGTGCCCCACTATCTATCTTAGGGTTCAGGGTAGGGGCAGTGGTCGCCGGCAATGGTGGGGTGGTGGCGTGGGGATCGCCGGAGAAAAAGCTCGGCACGGGGGGGGGGGGGCTACAGGGATGGCCGGGGCGGTGGCGGACCGGCGGTGGGGAGTGTTTTCGGGGCGGGCGGGCGGCGCACCGCCGGCCGCGGGCGGGGGGGGCTGTTTGGCCGGTGCTGGCTGGCAGCTCAGGGGGGTGGAGGTTGAAGATGAACTGCAGGCCCTTGATTTCGTATCCAACGGCTGCAAAATCGATTGACCAGAGATGAAAAAGTCAGTCGACTGACGTGTAGCCTCACCTCTAGTGCATTCAGTTTCGACAGTAAAATTTAGTTTCGATAGCAAAATTCAGTTTCAACAGTTAAGTTCACTTTCGACAGTTAAATTCAGTTTTGACAGTTAAGTTTAGAGATGAGCGGCTGATGTATATATCTAGCACTTTGTGGTTATGTATTTTACGTCATCTATTGGAGATGCTATTAGAATTCCACTCAGGTTAACATTGTCTCTCTTGTCCTGCTTCAGCCTCGGCGTCGTACAACTCACCGGAGCTACTCCAACGACGAAACCATCCATCATGTGGGAGCAGTACCTCGGGCTCCATCTCCAGACGCCTAAGATCTTCTTCCCCTCCTCCGACAGCCAAGTCAGTCGGAGCATCCTCACCGGCCAACCCAATCACACTGAGATCGACATGGCTTCGCCAAAGAGGTTGTACACTTCTTGTGGTTTGACTTAATCTCACCATGCTTCTTTGCATCCTGTGATCTTCCAATTCTTGTGAACCATAACACCCATATTGGCAGAAATCATGTGTTTTTAAATTCTCTGTTTTGTACGTGCATTCCTATCCTATTCCTATCTATATCCTATCCCTGCATTGTTAGAATCCTCAAATTCAAACAAGCCCTTACACAATTACTTCTGTTAGAGATATGTGTCAAAGAAAATCTTATGTGGTTTGTCCTGCTCCTGTGGTGCTGTGTTCCACCCCAGCTCAGCTGCTCCAACGACGAAAGGGTTCACCACAGCAGGGATCCGCTCTCCAGACTGTCTTTCGCCACCTCAGATCTTCTTCCCCGCCGCCGGCAGCCACGACAACTGCATTACCATCATCAACTGAGTAGATGACCTTGAGGACTACATGGGTCCGCAAGAGAGGTCGCACTCTTCCGTGTCTGCTTACGTTATACATTGCTTAATATGATGACATGCTACTTTATCGTCGTGTTCACCTATTAGACTCTGACTCAGGTCCAAACTTATGCTGAAACTTGAGTTTTTAAATGGTTGTGGGGTACATATTGGGGAAGTAATCAGTACTATTTGTCTAATATCTGGTTAATCTCGGGTGTCTACTATGAGTTTCATGTTGGGTGCAAACAAACATTAAAGGAGCCATTATCTGTATTTTTTAACTAAAGCTATTATCTGCTTGTTATCATTTGTTTTGGGTCTATCCACATTTTGCTACCATCACTCTGGATTTGTGCATGCACACCATACATAATCTCACTATGTTTTATTCCTATGCATGTCAGTTATTGTACACAATGGAACTGAACATGTAGAGCAAAAGAGACGAGCCTTGCGTGGCAATAAAATTTCATGCAGACGTCGCTCCATGGTGGGCGCAAAGGCAGCCCCCCTCCACCCATTTCAGATCGTAATCAAGAGGAAGATAACTGTTCTGAGGGGGATTCAGAAGCAGAAGACCACTCCTATTTACCCCATGAGGTCTTCACTCTAACTTGGCAGGCTGATATTGGTAAAATCATGCATATGGTGCCTTGCATTGCTTACTGTATACATCAAAGATGTCATCTGCTTAGTTTAGACATGCTTTGTGTCAATGCCATCTATTTAGTTTCTTTATCGTATATGTGAATCATGCAATGCCATCTTGTTTAGCCAGGCATCATATATGTGAATTTTTCAATGCCACCCTGGTTAGCCAGTCATCTTATATGTGAATTATATCATGACATCATTTTTTTATTACGTGTTAAATTTTTCAACAGTTTTAGTACATTCAATTACTCTTCCTATGCATCAGCCATTCGGCATGATCATGGAAAAATCTGGAGTGGAAACAAGGTCTTCAGAGCAGACAATGCTATCTGGCGAAGCACATGTCTTGCTGATTACAGATAGCTCCTCATAGGAGGATTCAAAGACAGATGACCAGTCCTATCCCCCCCCCCGAGGTGCATGCTCTAACTTGGCAGGGTTATGTTGCTCATATCGTGCGTATGGTATCTTGCATTGCTATGTTATTTGCTTAGTTTAGATATGCTTTGTGTGAATGCCACCTGTTTAGTGTCTAATTACCATATATGTGAATTATGCAATGCCATCTTGTTGCAAGACATTATATATGTGAATTATGCAATGCTATCTTGTTGCAAGGCATTATATATGTGAATTATGCAACGCCATGCAGTTTAGCCAAGCGTCATATATGTGAATTATATCATGTCGTCCTTTTTTTGTATTTCTCATTGATTTTGTTGACAATGTTTGTATATTCAACTGCTCTTCCTGTGCATCAGCCATTTGAATTGGTGATGGAGAAATCTGGAGTGAAAACAAGGTCTTCAGAGCAGACAATGCTACCTGGTGAAGCAGATATCTTGTTGGTTACACATAGCTCTTCAGAGGAGGATTCAGAGGCAGATGACCAGTCCTATTATCCCCCTGAGGTGTATGCTCAAACTTGGCAGGGTTATATTGCTCATATCATGCATATGTTGTATTGCAATGCTTAGTTTTTACATCATATACACGATATTGAATGCCATCTCCTTAGTTGACACATCATATATGAGATTGCCCTCTGCTCACTTCCTTAGTATATAAATCATATATGTCACACCCTAGCTAGTTCAAGCATTAGAGTGTGCATCATGTTTAAATTCCTTTTAAATTTGAAATGGGGATGACAGAACCCCCAGCACCCCCCTGGAACAACTAGGGTTTACTAAAAACTTTACCAATGAACCTGAAATGCCCTTCTAAAAAGCCCACCCTTTTTGTTTTGGGTTAAAACCTTTGACAAAAATGGTGCACATTTTTCTAGGACATCAAAGGTCATTGGATTAATCCTTATGGTATTTGCATTTGCGCATTTAAATGCTATAAAATATTTTAAATGCTCAAATAATCATAAACTAAAATGTTTGTTGTTGGATATATTCTAAGCAGTGGCCATGATTAATTTTATGATTTACGGTAATGCCCTGGTATTTTTAATAAAGCCCAACAGTTGCAGAAAAATAGGAAAAGGAAACAAATCAGAAAAGAGAGAGAGAGAGAGAAGCTTACCCGGCGTGGCCCAGCTATCTCACCCGCCGGCCCACCTGGCGGCCCAGCACTGTGCTAGCCCGCGCCAGCCATCTGCTTCTTCCCCGCCAGGCAGGCAGGGAGGTGACGTCGGCGTGCCCGAGCTCGCCACAGCGTCACCTGCTTGCCGCCTGCGCACCTGGACGCCTGGACGCCTCCACGTCGCACCCCGCAGCCCCTGGACACGCCATTCCCCCCTGTCTCTCTCCCTTCGCCGTTCCCCACCATGGCCGACGCTCCTGTCGCCGCACCGTCGTCGTAGCCGTGCCCTCCATCGTCCTCGCGCCGCGTCATCATGTCCACGAGCTCCGCCGTCGTCGATTACACCGAGTGGGTCGAGCCCTGAGCGCTCGCTCGCCCCGGAGACGCTGCACCGAGCTCGTCCTCAACTCCGGCCATCGGAGATCCCCTTCGCTGCCCCCGCCGCATCAGCTCATCCCCGACCTCTCCGACTGCCTCGACGAGACCCCCGTGAGCTCAGCCACCTCCCCACCCTCTCCGTTCTCTCTCTCGAGCCCCGTAGTGACTGCATGTAGATCACCCGCATGCACCACCGTGGAGCTCGTCGCCGACGAGACTCCGGCCACCCAATGGCCATGCCACCCTGTCCACTAGTCCTACCGCACCTCCAGGAGCTCAACGCACCACTCCTCGCGCCTCCCCGTGCCCCCTAGCGACTAGTTCATCTTAACCCGAGCTCCGGTCGCCGCCAAACTCGTCGCCGGCGACGTTTCCGGCCACCCCAGCTCCACCCACTGCCACCACTCGACGCGGCTTCCTCCCTGCATCACGTAGATAGTCTCCGCCACCCTTTTGGTCGCCGGAGTGCAAATCCCGCATTGCTCCGCCGCGTCTGGCCTCGCCGGTGGCTAGACGCCGGCGAGTTGACCCTGTTTGACCCCCCGTGTGGGCCCAGGTTGACTCCCCTCCTGAGTCTATGACAGGTGGGGTCGGCCTGCTAATTAGTTTAGGATTAGTTTTAACTAAATTTAATTAGTTCAGTCACTGACATGTGGGCCCAGGCCCCACTGACAGTTAATTAGAGTTAATTTAACTCTGTTAATTAGCTGAGTCACTGACAGACAGGGCCCACCAGTCAGGTTTGACCTGGCCGACCCAATTGACCCGCTGACGCCACACCTATGTCATGCTGACACATTAATTCAATTACTGGATTTATTCTTTAATAGAAAATTCCAGAAAATAGTCAAAACTTCTAAAAATCATAGAAAATCAACCATAGCTCCAAATGCAAAGATTTATATATGAAAAATGATCAGAAAAATTCAATCTATCCATCTGTAATGGTTTCATGCATGACAAAACAAGTTAACCTTGCTGTTTAAGCAGAATAAGGTAATGCACTAATAAGGCCATGTTTAATGAGCTAACATTTGAATCTTTGATTCAAATGAGTTCAACCCCTTCTGTTTTAGCTTGCATTAGGCCAAGACACTTTCATCTTGCCATGTCATAGCATGCATCATATTGTTGCATATTGCCATGTGTTGATTATGTTCGGTGTGTCTTTCGTGGTAGGTTCTGCCTCCGAGGATAACCCCGAGTATCCGTCTGAAGGGAAGTACCCTACTACCACTACAACAGGCAAACAACCCATTGATCATTCCGATACAAACCCATGTTCTCGCTTCTGCTCTTGTCTACTGCATTAAGAAAACGCGATTCAAACTGCTGTGTGCTACGGTAGTTGAACCCTTATCCTCTGCATGACCTGTCATTGCCACAATAACTAGATGAAACCCACTAGCATGTGTAGGAGTTGATTGAGCCATGTATGTGATTCCTACCTTGCTATGCCTGCTATGCTTAGAGTTGTGTCAGGTCTGGTTCATTTGGGTGATGGGCTAGAGTGAAATATTTATGTCGGTAATGAGAGGGATGTGTTGAACATGTTTTGGTAAAGGTATCGATGAAAGGCCATGTAGGAGTACATGGTGGGTTGTTTCATTGAGGCCGTCCATAAGAACTAAGATCTGTATGCGTGATTTAAGATTCAGCTACTACCACACATTGGGCCCTGAAATATGACCCCGCTCGACTTACTGACCCCTCTCGCCCTTTTTCCAGGAGTTGCAACTAGTTTCTGGTGTTTGTAGGTTATGTGTTGGCGGCCGTGCATAGCGCTGACCCTAGGGGTAGGCTATGATGCGGTAGATACACTGTGGCCGGGTATGCCGGGAGCCCGTTTTGCGTCTCGGGACCCTGTACACATCGTTTGGGGCCGTTGAGGACACCCCGGCCGGATTTCCTTGCGGATGGAACCTGAATAGGCGATAAACCTGGACTAGAGACTTGTGAGGTTAGTCAGGTCGTGGTCTACACCCACATCGGTTTTCGCTTGAAGTCTGCCGAGCACATGTCATGTGCAGACACTAAGTGGTGGAAACATGTGTGACGAAGTACACCCCTGCAGGGTATAAAACTATTCGAATAGCCGCGTTCGCGGTAAAGGACTACTTGGTTGCCTATACAGTTCATAGACAAGTTAATGGATACTACTAAAAGACTCAAGATAAGTGTGAGTACCGAGGATGGCCCTCTCGTAGGATGACGAGAGAGGATCCCTGGTGGAGTATTGTGTTGGTGAGTAGTGGACTCGTGTGCGAAAACTATTTTACTAGTGGAGTTCCATAGGATATCTTAGCCAAGAGTCAAAGCTGGCTTGCTGCAATAACCCCACCACCTTCTTGAGAATGAGCATGTATAGTAGGTTTTGTTGTAAGACTTGCTGAGTACCTTTGTACTCATGTTTGCTTAATTACTGTTTTCAGACGACAACACCGCCCCCTCCGATGGGTTCTACGTAGACCTTGACGTCGACGAGTGACTAGCCACCCAGGTGGTTATCCTGGCCATGGAGGGCCCTATGTAGATAGTGTTGGGGAACGTAGTAATTTCAAAATTTTCCTACGCACATGCAAGATCATGGTGATGCATAGCAACGAGAGGTGAGAGTGTTGTCTACGTACCCACGCAGACCGACTGCGGAAGCGTTGATGCAACATAGAGGAAGTAGTCGTACGTCTTCCCGATCCGACCGATCCAAGCACCGTTACTCCGGCACCTCCGAGTTCTTAGCACACGTACAGCTCGATGACGATCCCCGGGCTCCGATCCAGCAAAGCGTCGGGGAGGAGTTCCGTCAGCACGACGGCGTGGTGACGATCTTGATGTTCTACTGTCGCAGGGCTTCGCCTAAGCACCGCTACAATATGATCGAGGTGGAATATGGTGGCAGGGGGCACCGCACACGGCTAAGGAATGATCTCAAGGATCAACTTGTGTGTCTAGGGGTGTCCCCTGCCTCCGTATATAAAGGATCCAAGGGGAGGGGCTGGTCGGCCAAGGGGGGCGCGCCAGGAGAGTCCTACTCCCTCTAGGAGTAGGATCCCCCCCCCCCCCAATCCTAGTTGGAATAGGACTCCTTGAGGGGGGGAAAAGAGAGAGAGGGGGGCCGGCCACCTCTCCTAGTCCTAATAGGACTAGGGGAGGGGGGAGGCGCGCGGCCACCTTGGGCTGCCCCTTTCTCCTTTCCACTAAAGCCCACTAAGGCCCATATAGCTCCCGGGGGGTTCCGGTAACCTCCCGGTACTCCGGTAAAATACCGATTTCACCCGGAACACTTCCGATATCCAAACATAGGCTTCCAATATATCAATCTTTATGTCTCGACCATTTCGAGACTCCTCGTCATGTCCATGATCACATCCGGGACTCCGAACTACCTTCGGTACATCAAAATGCATAAACTCATAATAACTGTCATCGTAACGTTAAGCGTGCGGACCCTATGGTTCGAGAACAATGTAGACATGACCGAGACACGTCTCCGGTCAATAACCAATAGTGGGACCTAGATGCCCATATTGGCTCCTACATATTCTACGAAGATCTTTATCGGTCAGACTGCATAACAACATACGTTGTTCCCTTTGTCATCGGTATGTTACTTGCCCAAGATTCGATCGTCGGTATCCAATACCTAGTTCAATCTTGTTACCGGCAAGTCTCTTTACTCGTTCCGTAATACATCATCTCGCAACTAACTCATTAGTTGCAATGCTTGCAAGGCTTATGTGATGTGCATTACCGAGAGGGCCCAGAGATACCTCTCCGACAATCGGAGTGACAAATCCTAATCTCGAAATACGCCAACCCAACATCTACCTTTGGAGACACCTATAGAGCTCCTTTATAATCACCCAGTTACATTGTGACATTTGGTAGCACATAAAGTGTTCCTCCGGTAAACGGGAGTTGCATAATCTCATAGTCATAGGAACATGTATAAGTCATGAAGAAAGCAATAGCAACATACTAAACGATTGGGTGCTAAGCTAATGAAATGGGTCATGTCAATCAGATCATTCAACTAATGATGTGACCTCGTTAATCAAATAACAACACCTTGTTTATGGTTAGGAAACATAACCATCTTTGATTAACGAGCTAGTCAAGTAGAGGCATACTAGTGACACTAAGTTTGTCTATGTATTCACACATGTATTATGTTTCCGGTTAATACAATTCTAGCATGAATAATAAACATTTATCATGATATAAGGAAATAAATAATAACTTTATTATTGCCTCTAGGGCATATTTCCTTCAGTCTCCCACTTGCACTAGAGTCAATAATCTAGATTACACAGTAATGATTCTAACACCCATGGAGCCTTGGTGCTGATCATGTTTTGCTCGTGGAAGCGGCTTAGTCAACGGGTCTGCAACATTCAGATCTGTATGTATCTTGCAAATCTCTATGTCTCCCACCTGGACTAGATCCCGGATGGAATTGAAGCGTCTCTTGATGTGCTTGGTCCTCTTGTGAAATTTGGATTCCTTTGCCAAAGCAATTGCACCAGTATTGTCACAAAAGATATTCATTGGACCCGATGCACTAGGTATAACACCTAGATCGGATATGAACTCCTTCATCCAGACTCCTTCATTCGCTGCTTCCGAAGCAGCTATGTACTCCGCTTCACATGTAGATCCCGCTACGACGCTTTGTTTAGAACTGCACCAACTGACAGCTCCACCGTTTAATGTAAACACGTATCCGGTTTGCGATTTAGAATCGTCCGGATCAGTGTCAAAGCTCGCATCAATGTAACCTTTTACGATGAGCTCTTTGTCACCTCCATATACGAGAAACATATCCTTAGTCCTTTTCAGGTATTTCAGGATGTTCTTGACCGCTGTCCAGTGATCCACTCCTGGATTACTTTGGTACCTCCCTACTAAACTTATAGCAAGGCACACATCAGGTCTGGTACACAGCATTGCATACATGATAGAGCCTATGGCTGAAGCATAGGGAACATCTTTCATTTTCTCTCTATCTTCTGCAGTGGCCGGGCATTGAGTCTTACTCAACTTTACACCTTGTAACACAGGCAAGAACCCTTTCTTTGCTTGATCCATTTTGAACTTCTTCAAAACTTTGTCAAGGTATGTGCTTTGTGAAAGTCCAATCAAGCGTCTTGATCTATCTCTATAGATCTTAATGCCTAATATGTAAGCAGCTTCACCGAGGTCTTTGATTGAAAAACTCTTATTCAAGTATCCCTTTATGCTATCCAGAAATTCTATATCATTTCCAATCAGTAATATGTCATCCACATATAATATCAGAAATGCTACAGAGCTCCCACTCACTTTCTTGTAAATACAGGCTTCTCCAAAAGTCTGTATAAAACCAAATGCTTTGATCACACTATCAAAGCGTTTATTCCAACTCCGAGAGGCTTGCACCAGTCCATAAATGGATCGCTGGAGCTTGCACACTTTGTTAGCTCCCTTTGGATCGACAAAACCTTCTGGTTGCATCATATACAACTCTTCTTCCAGAAATCCATTCAGGAATGCAGTTTTGACATCCATCTGCCAAATTTCATAATCATAAAATGCGGCAATTGCTAACATGATTCGGACAGACTTAAGCATCGCTACGGGTGAGAAAGTCTCATCGTAGTCAATCCCTTGAACTTGCCGAAAACCTTTTGCGACAAGTCGAGCTTTGTAGACAGTAATATTACCGTCAGCGTCAGTCTTCTTCTTGAAGATCCATTTATTCTCAATTGCTTGTCGATCAGCGGGCAAGTCAACCAAAGTCCATACTTTGTTCTCATACATGGATCCCATCTCAGATTTCAGGGCTTCAAGCCACTTTGCGGAATCTAGGCTCACCATCGCTTCTTCATAGTTCGTAGGTTCATCATGATCTAGTAGCATGATTTCCAGAACAGGATTACCGTACCACTCTGGTGTGAATCTCGCTCTGGTTGATCTACGAGGTTCAGTAGTATCTTGTCCTGAAGTTTCATGATCATCATCATTAGCTTCCTCACTAATTGGTATAGGTGTTGCAGAAACAGTTTTTTGTGATGTACTACTTTCCAATAAGGGAGCAGGTACAGTTACCTTGTCAAGTTCTACTTTCCTTCCACTCACTTCTTTCGAGAGAAACTCCTTCTCTAGAAAGGATCCATTCTTAGCAACGAATGTCTTGCCTTCGGATCTGTGATAGAAGGTGTACCCAACAGTCTCCTTTGGGTATCCTATGAAGACACATTTCTCCAATTTGGGTTCGAGCTTATCAGGTTGAAGCTTTTTCACATAAGCATCGCAGCCCCAAACTTTAAGAAATGACAACTTTGGTTTCTTGCCAAACCACAGTTCATAAGGCGTCGTCTCAACGGATTTTGATGGTCCCTATTTAACGTGAATGCGGCCGTCTCTAAAGCATAACCCCAAAACGATAGCGGTAAATCAGTAAGAGACATCATAGATCGCACCATATCTAGTAAAGTACGATTACGACGTTCGGAAACACCATTGCGCTGTGGTGTTCCGGGTGGCGTGAGTTGCGAAACTATTCCACAATTTTTCAAATGTACACCAAACTCGTAACTCAAATATTCTCCTCCACGATCAGATCGTAGAAACTTTATTTTCTTGTTACGATGATTTTCAACTTCACTCTGAAATTCTTTGAACTTTTCAAATGTTTCAAACTTATGTTTCATTAAGTAGATATACCCATATCTGCTTAAGTCATCTGTGAAGGTGAGAAAATAACGATATCCGCCACGAGCCTCGATATTCATCGGACCACATACATCTGTATGTATGATCTCCAACAAATCTGTTGCTCTCTCCATAGTACCGGAGAACGGTGTTTTAGTCATCTTGCCCATGAGGCACGGTTCGCAAGTACCAAGAGATTCATAATCAAGTGGTTCCAAAAGCCCATCAGTATGGAGTTTCTTCATGCGTTTTACACCGATATGACCTAAACGGCAGTGCCACAAATAAGTTGCACTATCATTATCAACTCTGCATCTTTTGGCTTCAACATTATGAATATGTGTATTACTACTATCGAGATTCAATAAGAATAGACCACTCTTCAAGGGTGCATGACCATAAAAGATATTACTCATATAAATAGAACAACCATTATTCTCTGATTTAAATGAATAATCGTCTCGCATTAAACAAGATCCAGATATAATGTTCATGCTCAACGCTGGCACCAAATAACAATTATTTAGGTCTAATATTAATCCCGAAGGTAGATGTAGAGGTAGCGTGCCGACCGCGATCACATCGACTTTGGAACCGTTTCCCACGCGCATCGTCACCTCGTCCTTCGCCAGTGTTCGCTTAATCCGTAGTCCCTGTTTCGAGTTGCAAATATTAGCAACAGAACCAGTATCAAATACCCAGGTGCTACTGCGAGCTCTAGTAAGGTACACATCAATAACATGTATATCACATATACCTTTGTTCACCTTGCCATCCTTCTTATCCGCCAAATACTTGGAGCAGTTCCGCTTCCAGTGACCAGTCTGCTTGCAGTAGAAGCACTCAGTTTCAGGCTTAGGTCCAGACTTGGGTTTCTTCTCCTGAGCAGCAACTTGCTTGCTGTTCTTTTTGAAGTTCCCCTTCTTCTTCCCTTTGCCCTTTTTCTTGAAACTAGTGGTCTTGTTGACCATCAACACTTGATGCTCCTTCTTGATTTCTACCTCCGCAGCTTACAGCATTGCGAAGAGCTCGGGAATAGTCTTGTTCATCCCTTGCATATTATAGTTCATCACGAAGCTCTTGTAGCTTGGTGGCAGTGACTGGAGAATTCTGTCAATGACGCAATCATCTGGAAGATTAACTCCCAATTGAATCAAGTGATTATTATACCCAGACATTTTGAGTATATGCTCACTGACAGAACTATTTTCCTCCATCTTGCAGCTATAGAACTTATTGGAGACTTCATATCTCTCAATCCGGGCATTTGCTTGAAATATTAACTTCAACTCCTGAAACATCTCATATGCTCCATGACGTTCAAAACATCGTTGAAGTCCCGATTCTAAGCCGTAAAGCATGGCACACTGAACTATCGAGTAGTCATCAGCTTTGCTCTGCCAGACGTTCATAACATCTGGTGTTGCTCCAGCAGAAAGCCTGGCACCCAGCGGTGCTTCCAGGACGTAATTCTTCTGTGCAGCAATGAGGATAATCCTCAAGTTACGGACCCAGTCCGTGTAATTGCTACCATCATCTTTCAACTTTGCTTTCTCAAGGAACGCATTAAAATTCAACGGAACAACAGCACGAGCCATCTATCTACAATCAACATAAACAAGCAAGATACTATCAGGTACTAAGTTCATGATAAGTTTAAGTTCAATTAATCAAATTACTTAAGAACTCCCACTTAGATAGACATCCCTCTAATCCTCTAAGTGATCACGTGATCCAAATCAACTAAACCATAACCGATCATCACGTGAGATGGAGTAGTTTTCAATGGTGAACATCGTTATGTTGATCATATCTACTATATGATTCACGCTCGACCTTTCGGTCTCTGTGTTCCGAGGCCATATCTGCATATGCTAGGCTCGTCAAGTTTAACCTGAGTATTCTGCGTGTGCAAAACTGGCTTGCACCCGTTGTAGATGGACGTAGAGCTTATCACACCCGATCATCACGTGGTGTCTGGGCACGATGAACTTTGGCAACGGTGCATACTCAGGGAGAACACTTCTTGATAATTTAGTGAGAGATCATCTTATAATGCTACCGTCAATCAAAGCAAGATAAGATGCATAATAAGATAAACATCACATGCAATCAATATAAGTGATATGATATGGCCATCATCATCTTGTGCTTGTGATCTCCATCTCCGGAGCACCGTCATGATCACCATCGTCACCGGCGCGACACCTTGATCTCCATCGTAGCATCGTTGTCGTCTCGCCAATATTATGCTTCCACGACTATCGCTACCGTTTAGTGATAAAGTAAAGCATTACATCGCGATTGCATTGCATACAATAAAGTGACAACCATATGGCTCCTGCCAGTTGCCGATAACTCGGTTACAAAACATGATCATCTCATACAATAAAATTCATCATCATGCCTTGACCATATCACATCACAACATGCCCTGCAAAAACAAGTTAGACGTCCTCTACTTTGTTGTTGCAAGTTTTACGTGGCTGCTACGGGCTTAAGCAAGAACCAATCTCACCTACGCATCAAAACCACAACGATAGTTTGTCAAATAGACTCCGTTTTAACCTTCGCAAGGACCGGGCGTAGCCACACTCGGTTCAACTAAAGTTGGAGAGACAGTCGCCCGCAAGCCACCTATGTGCAAAGCACGTCGGGAGAACCGGTCTCGCGTAAGCGTACGCGTAATGTCGGTCCGGGTCGTCTCGTCCAACAATACCGCCAAACCAAAGTATGACATGCTGGTAGGCAGTATGACTTATATCGTCCACAACTCACTTGTGTTCTACTCGTGCATATAACATCAAACCATAAAACCTAGGCTCGGATGCCACTGTTGGGGAACGTAGTAATTTCAAAATTTTCCTACGCACACGCAAGATCATGGTGATGCATAGCAACGAGGGGGGAGAGTGTTGTCTACGTACCCACGCAGACCGACTGCGGAAGCGTTGACGCAACGTAGAGGAAGTAGTCGTATGTCTTCCCGATCTGACCGATCCAAGCACCGTTACTCCGGCACCTCCGAGTTCTTAGCACACGTACAGCTCGATGACGATCCCCGGGCTCCGATCCAGCAAAGCGTCGGGGAGGAGTTCCGTCAGCACGATGGCGTGGTGACGATCTTGATGTTCTACTGTCGCAGGGCTTCGCCTAAGCACCGCTACAATATGATCGAGGTGGAATATGGTGGCAGGGGGCACCGCACACGGCTAAGGAATGATCTCAAGGATCAACTTGTGTGTCTAGGGGTGTCCCCTGCCACCGTATATAAAGGATCCAAGGGGAGGGGCTGGCCGGCCAAGGGGGGCGCGCCAGGAGAGTCCTACTCCCTCTGGGAGTAGGATTCCCCCCCCCCCCCAATCCTAGTTGGAATAGGACTCCTTTAGGGGGGGGAAGAGAGAGAGGGGGGCCGGCCACCTCTCCTAGTCCTAATAGGACTAGGGAGGGGGGAGGCGTGCGGCCACCTTGGGCTGCCCCTTTCTCCTTTCCACTAAAGCCCACTAAGGCCCATATAGCTCCCGGGGGGTTCCGGTAACCTCCCGGTACTCCGGTAAAATACCGATTTCACCCGGAACACTTCCGATATCCAAACATAGGCTTCCAATATATCAATCTTTATGTCTTGACCATTTCGAGACTCCTCGTCATGTCCATGATCACATCCGGGACTCTGAACTACCTTCGGTACATCAAAATGCATAAACTCATAATAACTGTCATCGTAACGTTAAGCGTGCGGACCCTACGGTTCGAGAACAATGTAGACATGACCGAGACACGTCTCCGGTCAATAACCAATAGCGGGACCTGGATGCCCATATTGGCTCCTACATATTCTACGAAGATCTTTATCGGTCAGACCGCATAACAACATACGTTGTTCCCTTTATCATCGGTATGTTACTTGCCCGAGATTCGATCGTCGGTATCCAATACCTAGTTCAATCTTGTTACTGGCAAGTCTCTTTACTCGTTCCGTAATACATCATCTCGCAACTAACTCATTAGTTGCAATGCTTGCAAGGCTTATGTGATGTGCATTACCGAGAGGGCCCAGAGATACCTCTCCGACAATCGGAGTGCCAAATCCTAATCTCGAAATACGCCAACCCAACATCTACCTTTGGAGACACCTGTAGAGCTCCTTTATAATCACCCAGTTACGTTGTGACGTTTGGTAGCACACAAAGTGTTCCTCCGGTAAACGGGAGTTGCATAATCTCATAGTGATAGGAACATGTATAAGTCATGAAGAAAGCAATAGCAACATACTAAACGATCGAGTGCTAAGCTAATGAAATGGGTCATGTCAATCAGATCATTCAACTAATGATGTGACCTCGTTAATCAAATAACAACACCTTGTTTATGGTTAGGAAACATAACCATCTTTGATTAACGAGCTAGTCAAGTAGAGGCATACTAGTGACACTAAGTTTGTCTATGTATTCACACATGTATTATGTTTCCGGTTAATACAATTCTAGCATGAATAATAAACATTTATCATGATATAAGGAAATAAATAATAACTTTATTATTGCCTCTAGGGCATATTTCCTTCAGATAGACAGGCTTCGGAAGCCTTCTTGCTTTCTAGTGTCTGTACTCAGACCATTTACTTCCGCTTGTGCTTGTATGATTGTATGACTTGAGTGTCGGGTCATGTGACCCCTATCTGTATGAACAGGTTATGTATGGCTCTCTGGAGCCTTTAAATAAAGTACTTGAGTTGTAGAGTTTTGTTGTGATGCCATGTTGTATGTACTCATATCGGGCATATTGTGTGTATGATTGAAATGCTTGGTATGAGTGGGATCCGACAATCTAGTTGTTTATCCTTGGCAGCCTTTCTTATGGGGAAATGTAGTCTAGTGTTCCTCGAGCCATAGTAGTCCGCTACAGCCCGGTTCACCGGAGTCCTGCTAGCCCAGCACTACTGTTCAGGACACTTGACTGGCCGACATGTGTTTCACTTTGTTCCTATGCATGTCCCTTCGGGGAAATGTCACGCGGTGACATCTGGAGTCCTGCCTAGCCTGCTACAGCCCGGGTTCCCCGGAGTCCTGTTAGCCCAGTGCTACAGCCCGGACTCACTCGCTGATGACCGACATGCTCGATGTGATTCATGTATGCCTGTCTCCATAGGTCTGTGCCGCTTTGGGTTCACGACTAGCCATGTCGGCCCGGGTTCTCTGTCATATGGATGCTAGCGACACTATCATATACATGAGCCAAAAGGTGCAAACGGTCCCGGGCCATGGTAAGGCGACACCCGTGGGATACCGTGCGTGAGGCCGCAAAGTGATATGAGGTGTTACCGGCTAGATCGATGTGGCTTGGAATCGGGGTCCTGACAGTGTTCTTTTACTCCTTTACTCCTTTACCTTATGTCCTCTGATCTGAGTCATTCTCTTCTCATTCAACGTGGGTTAAGGACTAGGCTCTCTTCTTTTATTAGGTTCATGTGTTACTAATCCGTAGTAGCTTATAGGATTGTTGTTACAAGCCTCAGTACAGTTTCTACTACTTTTAGTATGTTGCCAGTTGAATCAGAACCTTGATATGATGTTGTTGAGTGGTATTGCAAACTGTTGTGGATGTCTCAAATCTTTTTCTGAGCATTTACAGCTGTTATGTTGTCCAATTTTCCCTAGAAATTCTAATGTCTTTGCATTGTGGTTGTGCTTTCAGATGGCCAACCGTGTTCAAAACCAAGTGGTTCGCCAGACCCAGTGCCTCGATGTGCCCGGTCATACTGCTATGTTAGTCCGGGTAATGACCGAGACGGGTTACCGTTGGTATCCCGAATACACCGTCGAAGAGCAATTCCGAGACTTTAATCAAAGCCAATATTTCTGCACCGTCAGGATATTTCCCTCTTATCCTGGATCTACCGAGCCCCTTCACTGTTCCTATGGACTCGGGGTTACTGTTGAGATGGCTGTGCAGGATGCTTCCTATTCCATGATGACCATCATGCGAGTCCGGACTGGCCTGCTTCGGAACACCGACTTCCGTTACATGCCAGCTTCACTTCCAGGAGCGCAAGGGTATCTTCAGGCTATCTATGCTGACTCCACTCAGGAGGACTCATTAACTCGTACCACTGCCGAGATGCTCGAAGATAAGGACCGAGAGAATCGGGCCTTGAGGCTGGAGCTTTTCAATACCCGTGCTGATCATTGGGCCACATTGACTCGGTTTGCACCTGCGGTGCAAGCTGAATGTATGGATACAAGGGATCTGTATCCTGTGAGATCTGCTCTGCCAGACATGGTGGATTGGCGTGATGTGGGAGGCATCACCCCACCCCGTGGTCCCCGCAGGCCACCGTTTGTTGGTCCAAGACCTCATCCTAGCCCCTTTGGTCCACAAGCTCCTCAGGACCGTCTGTTCCCGGATGATCACGTTGAACTTCCAGGCTATGGAGGTGACTTCTATGAGGACTACTACGGAGCTGTCTGAGTTAGTAGTAGTATCACTAGTATTGTAATAGTTGTATCTCCACTGTCCTGCGTAACTTGTGGAATATGACTTTGTGTGTAATCAATTCCATAGGTGTAGACAAATAATGTATAGGAGCTTGGAATGCCTCCGATGAGATGTAACGTCTTTCATCATAGTTTTACTGTAGCCTGGGCTTGTACTAAACTATGTATGATGTGTATGACCGTTGGTATATATATGGCAGTTTTATATTACCATGACATACGGATGAACATCTGTGCATTCCGTGTTATCCATTACATTCTGCACTTCCTTGCTAAGTTTGAGCCATCCTTATCTAAACTGTTGTCTTGTTTTCTCCTAGGATGGTCAACACCCGCAGCAACCCTGCTGCCCCGGAGCAGGGGGAAGCCAGTGCAGCTAGGGGTGAAAATCTGCCTCACCCGCCTTCCCTGGCCGAAGTGATGCTGGAGGCGGAAAGAAACAAGCGTGAGACTAACCTCCTACTGGAGCGGATTGAGCAGAACACTGCACGCCATCAGTGAAATGACTTGGTGTCAATCAATGACTTTATCAAGCTGTACCTACCAAAGTTTAACCATTCCGTCGAGCCCCTCGACGCGGATCACTGGCTTTGCAGCATCACCCACAAGCTACGTTCTGCCAACGTAGCCGAAGCTGATAAAGTTACTTACGCTGCCTACCATCTCGAAGGCCCTGCTAGCCTCTGGTGGGAAAATTTTGAAGCTATGCGCCCGGTCGGCCAAATCACTACTTGGGCTGAATTCAGTGAGGCTTTCCATGAGCATCACATTTCGGAAGGTCTCATAGATCGCAAGAGGGGGGAGTTCTGCAATTTCACCCAAGGAAGACTGACTGTGGATGCATATAGCCGTGAATTTGGGAATCTGGCACGTTATGCCCCTGAAGAGGTATCTACTGACGCTAAGAAGCAGGCAAGGTTCCGCAAGGGGACTTAGCCCTGAGCTTCGTCACGATCTTCGTCTGCACGAGTGCACATCCTTTCAGAAGTTGGTTAATAAAGCCATCAGCGCTGAGACAGGCCAGACTGATTATGACGCTTCACGCAAGCACCCCCGTGATTTTGGCTCTTCATCCGGCTCTGGAGCTTAGAAGCGCCGGGTGTGGATCCCAAGCACGGCACTGCCACCCAGGTTCATCCCGAGGCCATCCTTTGAGGTGCCTCGTCCCAACCAGCAGTTTGCACCGCCCAAGCCCTATGGTGGCCTCGCTGTTAATGCTGCTCCACGCCCCAATGTGGTGACATGCTTCAAGTGTGGAGAGCCGGGTCACTATAGTCGAGAGTGTCCCCAGAACAACCTCAATCAGTCTGGAAAGTCCGTTGGCCGTGGTAAGCCAGCGGGAAAGACATTCTACGCCAAGCCGGTCACCACTGCACGTGGCCATGTCAACTATGTTTCAGCCGAGGAGGCTCATGAGGATCCTAACGTCGTCCTTGGTACGCTCCTTGTCAATTGCCATCCGGCATCTGTTCTTTTCGATACTGGAGCATCTCATTCATTCATATCCGAGAACTATGCTTGATTAAATAACACGACATTCTGTGACATGCCCTCTACCATGGAAATTCAAACCCCTGGCTCTAGATGGCAAACTTCTAGAGTAAGCCATGGGAACGAAATTCTTGTCAATAGACTTGTCTTCCTTGCATCCTTAATAGCTCTCAAGTCCTCGGACATAAACATCATTTTGGGTATGGACTGGATGTCAGCTCATTATGCTAAGATTGATTGTGCCACTAGAACCGTTCAACTTACCCACCCATCGGGCAAGACAGTCAATGTCTTAACTCGAGTGGCCAAGCGCCAACTTTACTCCCTAAATGCCAACCCCCTTCCAGACCTTGAGGATGTTCCGGTAGTCCGAGACTTTCCGGATGTCTTTCCAGAAGAACTGCCAGGTGTTCCACCTGACAGGGATGTCGAGTTTGTGATAGACCTTGTTCCAGGAACCGTTCCAATTTCTAGAAGACCCTACAAGATGGCACCCTTAGAACTAGCCGAGCTTAAGAACCAACTTGATGAGTCCTTGAAAAAGAGTTTCATCCGTCCTAGTTCCTCTCCTTGGGCTTGCCCCGTCCTCTTCGTCAAGAAGAAGGATGGAACGGATCGAATGGTTGTAGATTACCGACCTATCAATTTGGTCACTATCAAGAACAAGTATCCGCTTCCCAGGATCAACGATCTGTATGATCAGCTCGCTGGATCCTCAGTCTTTTCCAAGATGGATTTGAGGTTGGGCTACCATCAAATCAAAATTAGAAATGGGGACATTCCCAAAACGGCCTTTGTTACCCGTTATGGCCAATACGAGTACACCGTTATGTCCTTCGGTTTAACCAATGCCCCAGCCACCTTCTCCTGGTTAATGAACTCGGTCTTCATGGAGTATTTGGATAAATTCGTCGTAGTTTATCTCGATGACATACTCATCTACTCCAAGAATGAAGAGGAGCATGCCGAACATCTAAGGCTGGTATTGATGAAACTTCGAGAGCATCGCCTTTATGCCAAATTCTCCAAGTGTGAATTTTGGTTGCCAGAAGTGACCTATCTAGGCCATGTAATCTCTGGTAAGGGTATTGCTGTCAATCCCGAGCGAGTTCAAGCCGTCCTTGATTGGACTCCACCTGAGACGGTCAAGCAAGTTCGGAGCTTCCTTGGCTTAGCGAGCTATTGCCGCTGCTTCGTCGAGAATTTCTCCAAGGTTGCTAAACCTCTAACTGAACTCCTCAAGAAAGATAAAAAGTTCGAGTGGACCCCACAGTGCGAGTTCAGCTTTCAGGAACTGAAAAGACGCCTAACATCTGCTCCTGTACTGGTACCACCAGATTTCTCCGAGGACTTTATTATCTATTGTGACGCCTCGCGACAAGGACTAGGTTGCATACTCATGCAAGATCATTAGGTAATTGCCTATGCTTCATGGCAATTACACCCACATGAGGAAAACTATCCCACACATGATCTAGAGCTTGAAGCTGTAGTCCATGCACTCGAAACTTGGCGACATTACCTCCTCGGTAATCGTTGCGAGATCTTCACGGATCACAAAAGTTTGAAATATATCTTCACCCAACCGGATTTGAATCTCAGGCAAAGACGTTGGGTCGAGTTGATCTCGGATTACGACTTAGGCTTACACACTGGGCAAAGCCAATGTCATGGCTGATGCACTAAGTCGTAAGTCCTATTGTAACAACCTGATGTTACAACAAAGTCAACCACTTCTCCATGAGGAATTTCGTAAGCTTAATCTTCACATTGTTCCTCGAGGTTTTCTATCCACCCTGGTGGCGAAACCTACCCTTATGGATCAAATCATAGCTGCCCAGAAGCGTGATAAGGGCATATCCTAGATTAAGGAAAACATTGCTAGCGGAGTTGCTAAATGTTTTTCCATGGATAAGCGGGGTGATGTCTTCTTCGAGAACCGTTTGGTGGTTCCCAAGAAACAACATCTACGCCAGTTGATCCTTAAGGAAGCTCATGAATCCCCTCTCACCATTCATCCCGGTAGTACTAAAATGTATCAAGACCTACGCCAGAGGTTTTGGTGGACTAGGATGAAAAGAGAAATCACTCAATACATTGCTAATTGCGACGTTTGTCGTCGTGTTAAAGCAAAGCATCAACGGCCTGCTGGCACCCTTCAACCTTTGGCTATTCCCGAGTGGAAATGGGATAAAATCAGTATGGATTTCATCACTGGGTTTCCCAGGACCAAGAGAGGGAATAATGCCATCTTCGTCGTGATCGACCGTCTTTCCAAAGTAGCCCACTTTCTACCTGTTCGTGAGAGTATCACCGCTAGCCAGCTAGCCAATTTATACATCTCCCGAATAGTGTCTCTTCATGGTGTTCCATTGGAAATTAACTAAGACCGTGGGAGTCTCTTCACCTCTCGATTTTGGGAAAGTTTCCAAAATGCTATGGGAACTCGTCTCTCTTTTAGCACCGCCTTCCACCCTCAATCAAGTGGTCAAGTAGAACGAGTCAATCAAATTCTGGAAGATATGCTCCGAGCCTCTGTCATCTCGTTCGGAATGGGTTGGGAGAAATGCCTTCCATTCGCGGAGTTTGCTTACAACAATAGTTATCAAGCTAGCTTGGGCAAGGCTCCTTTCGAAGTTCTCTATGGACAAAAATTTTGAATGCCTCTTAACTGGTCAGAAACCGGGGAAAGACAACTCTTTGGCCCAGATATGATTCAGGAAGCAGAAGAACAGGTTCGCGTTATTCGTGAGAAATTGAAAACAGCCCAATCTCGTCAAAAGAGTCAATATGATCGTAGACATAAACTCATGACTTATGAAGTCGGTGAGAAGGCTTACCTTCGGGTCACTCCATTAAAGGGAACCCATCGTTTCGGTATCAAAGGCAAATTGGCTCCTCGTTACATCGGACCCTTTTGCATTCTTGCCAAACGAGGAGAAGTTGCCTACCAATTGGAACTACCTTCGCATCTTTCCAGAGTTCACGATGTCTTCCACGTTTCTCAACTCAGGCGTTGCTTCGCGGATCCTATCCGTGGAGTGGACCACGAAACGCTTGATCTACAAGATAACCTCTCATATCGGGAATATCCCGTTCGTATCCTTGATCAAGCCGAGCGTACCACTCGACGTCATAATATCAAGTTTCTCAAGGTTCAATGGTCACACCATTCCGAGAAAGAAGCCACTTGGGAAAGGGAGGATCGTCTTCGACTCGAGTACCCCACCTTCTTTCCGGAGGATCCTAAATCTCGGGACGAGATTCTTTTGAGTGGGGGTGAGTTGTCACACCCTAGCTAGTTCAAGCATTAGAGTGTGCATCATGTTTAAATTCCTTTTAAATTTGAAATGGGGATGAAAGAACCCCCAGCACCCCCCCTGGAACAACTAGGGTTTACTAAAAACTTTACCAATGAACCTGAAATGCCCTTCTAAAAAGCCCACCCTTTTTGTTTTGGGTTAAAACCTTTGACAAAAATGGTGCACATTTTTCTAGGACATCAAAGGTCATTGGATTAATCCTTATGGTATTTGCATTTGGGCATTTAAATGCTATAAAATATTTTAAATGCTCAAATAATCATAAACTAAAATGTTTGTTGTTGGATATATTCTAAGCAGTGGCCATGATTAATTTTAAGATTTATGGTAATGCCCTGATATTTTTAATAAAGCCCAATAGTTGCAGAAAAATAGGAAAAGGAAACAAATCAGAAAAGAGAGAGAGAGAGAAGCTTACCCGGCGTGGCCCAGCTATCTCACCCGCCGGCCCACCTGGCGGCCCAGCACTGTGCTGGCCCGCGCCAGCCAGCTCCTTCTTCCCCGCCAGGCAGGCAGGGAGGTGACGCCGACATGCCCGAGCTCGCCACGGCGTCACCTGCTTGCCGCCCGTGCCCCTGGACGCCTGGACGCCTCCATGTCGCACCCCGCAGCCCCTGGACACGCCATTCCCCCTGTCTCTCTCCCTTCGACGTTCCCCACCATGGCCGACGCTCCTGTCGTCGCACCGTCGTCGTAGCCGTGCCCTCCGTCGTCCTCGCACCGCGTCATCGTGTCCACGAGCTCCGCCGTCGTCGATTACACCGAGTGGGTCGAGCCCTGAGCGCTCGCTCGCCCCGGAGACGCTGCACCGAGCTCGTCCTCAACTCCGGCCACCGGAGATCCCCTTCGCCGCCCCCGCCGCATCAGCTCATCCCCGACCTCTCCAACTGCCTCGACGAGACCCCCGTGAGCTCAGCCACCTCCCCACCCTCTCCGTTCTCTCTCTTGAGCCCCGTAGTGACTGCATGTAGATTACCCGCACGCACCGCCGCGGAGCTCGTCGCCGACAAGACTTCGGCCACCCAATGGCCATGCCACCCTGTCCACTAGTCCTACCGCACCTCCAGGAGCTCAACGCACCACTCCTCGTGCCTCCCCGTGTCCCCTAGCGACTAGTTCATCTTCACCCGAGCTCCGGTCGCCACCAAACTCGTCGCCGGCGACGTTTTCGGCCACCCCACACCCACTGCCACCACTCGACGCGGCTTCCTCCCTGCATCACGTAGATAGTCTCCGCCGCCCTTTTGGTCGCCGGTGTGCAAATCCCGCGTTGCTCCGCCACATCTGGCCTCGCCGGCGGCTAGACGCCGGCGAGTTGACCCTGTTTGACCCCCGTGTGGGCCCAGGTTGACTCCCCTCCTGAGTCTATGATAGGTGGGGCCGGCCTGCTAATTAGTTTAGGATTAGTTTTAACTAAATTTAATTAGTTCAGTCACTGACATGTGGGCCCAGGCCCCACTGGCAGTTAACTAGAGTTAATTTAACTCTGTTATTTAGCTGAGTCACTGACAGACAGGGCCCACCAGTCAGGTTTGACCTGGCCGACCCAGTTGACCCGCTGACGTCACACCTATGTCATGATGACGCATTAATTTAATTACTGGATTTATTATTTAATAGGAAATTCCAGAAAATAGTCAAAACTTCTAAAAATCATAGAAAATCAACCATAGCTCCAAATGCAAAGATTTATATATGAAAAATGATTAGAAAAATTCAATCTATCCATCTGTAATGGTTTCATGCATGACAAAACAAGTTAACCTTGCTGTTTAAGCAGAATAAGGTAATGCACTAATAAGGCCATGTTTAATGAGCTAACATTTGAATCTTTGATTCAAATGAGTTCAACCCCTTCTGTTTTAGCTTGCATTAGGCCAAGACACTTTCATCTTGCCATGTCATAGCATGCATCATATTGTTGCATATTGCCATGTGTTGATTATGTTCGGTGTGTCTTTCGTGGTAGGTTCTGCCTCCGAGGATAACCCCGAGTATCCGTCTGAAGGGAAGTACCCTACTACCACTACAACAGGCAAGCAACCCATTGATCATTCCGATACAAACCCATGTTCTCGCTTCTGCTCTTGTTTACTGCATTAAGACAACGCGATTCAAACTGTTGTGTGCCACGGTAGTTGAACCCGTATCCTCTGCATGACCTGTCATTGCCACAGTAACTAGATGAAACCCACTAGCATGTGTAGGAGTTGATTGAGCCATGTATGTGATTCCTACCTTGTTATGCCTGCTATGCTTAGAGTTGTGTCAGGTCTGGTTCATCTGGGTGATGGGCTAGAGTGAAATATTTATGTCGGTAATGAGAGGGATGTGTTGAACATGTTTTGGTAAAGGTATCGATGAAAGGCCATGTAGGAGTACATGGTGGGTTGTTTCATTGAGGCCGTCCATAAGAACTGAGATCTGTATGCGTGATTTAAGATTCAGCTACTACCACACATTGGGCCCTGAAATATGACCCCGCTCGACTTACTAACCCCTCTCGCCCTCTGTCCAGGAGTTGCAACTAGTTTCTGGTGTTTGTAGGTTATGTGTTGGCGGCCGTGTGTAGCGCTGACCCTAGGGGTGGGCTATGATGCGGTAGATACACTGTGGTCGGGTATGTCGGGCGCCCGTTTGGTGTCTCGGGACCCTGTACACATCATTTGGGGCCGTTGAGGACACCCCGGCCGGATTTCCTTGCGGATGGAACCTGAATAGGCGATAAACCTGGACTAGAGACTTGTGAGGTTAGTCAGGTCGTGGTCTACACCCACGTCGGTTTTCGCTTGAAGTCTGCCGAGCACATGTCGTGTGCAGACACTAAGTGGTGGAAACATGTGTGACGAAGTACACCCCTGCAGGGTATAAAACTATTCGAATAGCCGCGTCCGCGGTAAAGGACTACTTGGTTTCCTATACAGTTCATAGACAAGTTAATGGATACTACTAAAAGACTCAAGATAAGTGTGAGTACCGAGGATGGCCCTCTCGTAGGATGACGAGAGAGGATCCCTGGTGGAGTATTGTGTTGGTGAGTAGTGGACTCGTGTGCGAAAACTATTTTACTAGTGGAGTTCCATAGGATAGCTTAGCCAAGAGTCAAAGCTGGCTTGCTGCAATAACCCCACCACCTTCTTGAGAATGAGCATGTATAGTAGGTTCTGTTGTAAGACTTGCTGAGTACCTTTGTACTCATGTTTGCTTAATTACTGTTTTCAGACGACAACACCGCCCCCTCCGATGGGTTCTACGTAGACCTTGACGTCGACGAGTGACTAGCCACCCAGGTGGTGATCCTGGCCATGGAGGGCCCTATGTAGATAGACAGGCTTCGGAAGCCTTCTTGCTTTCTAGTGTCTGTACTCAGACCATTTACTTCCGCTTGTGCTTGTATGATTGTATGACTTGAGTGTCGGGTCATGTGACCCCTATCTGTATGAACAGGTTATGTATGGCTCTCTGGAGCCTTTAAATAAAGTACTTGAGTTGTAGAGTTTTGTTGTGATGCCATGTTGTATGTACTCATATCGGGCATATTGTGTGTATGATTGAAATGCTTGGTATGAGTGGGATCCGACAATCTAGTTGTTTATTCTTGGCAGCCTTTCTTATGGGGAAATGTAGTCTAGTGTTCCTCGAGCCATAGTAGTCCGCTACAGCCCGGTTCACCGGAGTCCTCCTAGCCCAGCACTACTATTCAGGACACTTGACTGGCCGGCATGTGTTTCACTTCATTCCTATGTCTGTCCCTTCGGGGAAATGTCACGCGGTGACATCCGGAGTCCTGCCTAGCCTGCTACAGCCCGGGTTCCCCGGAGTCCTGTTAGCCCAGTGCTACAGCCCGGACTCACTCGCTGATGACCGACATGCTCGATGTGATTCATGTATGCATGTCTCCATAGGTCTGTGCCGCTTTGGGTTCACGACTAGCCATGTCGGCCCGGGTTCTCTGTCATATGGATGCTAGTGACACTATCATATATGTGATCCAAAAGGCGCAAACGGTCCCGGGCCATGGTAAGGCGACACCCGTGGGATACCGTGCGTGAGGCCGCAAAGTGATATGAGGTGTTACTGGCTAGATCGATGTGGCTTGGAATCGGGGTCCTGACAATATATTTGAATTATATCATGCCATGATGTTTACATAGACAGCATGTATCTGAATTATGTCATGCCAACCCATTTTCTAAAGACATAATATAGTTATATCATCTCATCCTGTTCACACTTCACATAGTCATCATATTTTGAATTATGTCATTCTATCCGTGAATTATATCATTCCATCATGTTTCCATCGACGGCATGTTTGTGATTTATGGCATGCCAACCACTTTAATAGACACACCATATAGTTATATCATGTCATCCTGTTTACACAGTCATCATATTTTGAAGTATTTCATTCTATCCTGTTTAGTTAGCCATCATACATGTGAAATTGTGTCATGCTATCCTGTTAAATTAGCCATCATATATGTGAAATTATGTCCTGCTATTCTGTTTGGTTAGACAACATAAATGTGAATTATTTCATGCCCTGTTTTCTTCCCTACTATCCATTGCACCTGTCTATCTTACAATGTCTGTACATTCAATTACTTTTCTTGTTTATCAGCCATTTCAATTGGAGGGGGTGATGGCAGTATCTGTGGGAGTAAAAACACGGTCTTCAGAAAAGATTGTGCTACATGTCGATCGAGATAGAACCACGGTTGTACTTTCCCAAGAACCAGCCCCACCACACATAACCCAGACTCACGCAGATTGTATCCCTACCCAGTTGGACAGAGAACCAGCTACACCCCTTGTAACCCCAATCCCAACAGATAGTAATCCAGTTCCCGTTGACACAGCACTGTCTCCACCACAGAGCACCCAAACACGAGCAGTTAGTAAGGCAACTGCAGTGCCCAAAGCATGAGGACCACCACTCCGAACCCCAAGTCAATGCTTAAAGAAGAAGACGAATTGTTCTCAGGTCAGGTTCCGTAGCTATGGTTCATACTACTTTGCTCTTGCATCACCGTATTTACTCATACCAACTAATTTCAAATTTGAAGGATGTAACTGAAACTCCAATGGCGCAACAGGTATGTTTTAAACCTGTTTCTTTAACGTGTTTGCTGTTGTAACTTGCTCTATGTTGATTTCAGTTTCAATTGAATAAACAATTATATTCTCATGCCATGCACCTTACAAGTGTTGTTATTGTTGTGTAGTTTACCACACATATTCTGTCTAAGCTACTTTGTCTTAAATAGATATGATTCGAACGGTATCTATCTTGATTTGGCAACATAAACTAGAATGATATAGACCATACAGTGACCATACTACATAGATATATGTTTGTTTCATGTTGTTATCCTGTCCACCTTACTACTGAACTGGTTTACCAAAATGAGTTTCATATACTACATTGTAAACCTGTGATGTGTTTGTTTGTTTCTCTTTTAGAATGCGGATAAAATATTGGAGAAGAGTACCCCGTTATGCAATGGTACAGGAAGTAATGCAGATAAGGTTCAAGATAGTGAGACATCCTTGTTGGTCTCCAAGAAAGCTGATTAAAACTATATTGAAGACACTGAGACAACCCCAAAGTCCTGTCTTGATGTAGTGTTCAAGTTACTGGCTACTACTGCTTGCACCAGCTCTTCGAACTCACTGCCTGAATCAGTTCGGCTTCTTGAGTCTCAACTTCAAGTTGAAAGACATCGATCAGATGTTATGCAACATGAAGCCGAAGGACTGAGGAAGTCCCTGCAGAATTCAGATGCATACTTTCTGGTGCAACAGCAAGTGCTGGAGGATTTAAGCGCCAAACAAGAGAAAGTTAATAAGCTTGTTAAGCATCTTGCCAGCACTATGGGTACCCAGGATATTGTTTCTTGAGCTCTTCTAAAGTGGTTTCAGTTCTGTACTTGTTTTGGTGCGGCGTTTATATGCTGCTTTGTTCCCTATATTTGCACTGGTGGCGAACTTTGATGCCCGGTGGATGTAATATGTGTAATAGCCGTGATAGCCTAGCGTAAGTTGCTTGCCTGTTTATTTCCTTATTGTATTGTTTATTTGTTTTCTTGTAGTCAGTGCAGTTCTTTTTCCGCAGTTTGCTAGTGGCCGCAATAACCTATTTTTTAAAACTAGGCCACATTAACTATGGGCGACATATTTACTATAGTTAACATGGGCCTCTTACGGGCCATAGAAACAATGGGCCTTCTACGGGGCGTAGAAACCATGGGCCTTATACGGGCCATTGACACAATGGGCCTTCTACGGGCCATATCATCAATGGGCCTTCTACGGGCCGTATGATCGGTTGGCCAAACATGGGCCAATAACAGACCACATTACGGCCGTAAATGGGCTAGAGTTGAAATTGTCCGTTCATGGGACGACCATAATGGGCCACCGTTAATCAGCCGTATTTGATGACGCTATGAAAACGGCCCAACGTATTAACGGGCCACAAATGGGCCAACTGTAACCACGGGCTAAATTTGGCCCACAAGCAGAAAATGACAGTAACGGGCCGAAAGTAAACGAATGCTGGAAATGAGCCCAAGAATAAATGGGCCCTGAGAAGAACGAATGATAACATGGGCTGGAAACGGCCCAACGGAATAATGGGCCATTAATGGGTATAAAGTGATACACTGTTCATCACGGGCCAGTTTTACCACGGGCCGTTAGTGGGCCGAGGGTTACTAAGGGCCTCATATGGGCCGAAAGATGTCATGGGCCATACATGGGCCGGAAGTTAAATCGGACTGGAATTACATTGGACGGCCCAGATGACGCTACTGGGCCTAATTCGGATAGGCCGTAAACGGGCCCTGGGTTAGCGGGCTGTAAATGGGCTATATGCGAACATGCTATTAACAGGCTTGCCATGGGCCGGCCCGCCACCTTTTGACCAAGTCAAATAGGCCGACCTTTTCATAGGAATGGGCCTCTGTTGGGCTGTGCCAGGTGTCGATGTATCATATGCGCTTTGGGTCCAATGAGTGGGTGACATCTGTCCCACCGGTGAGCTGACACGTGTTTCCTCCAGCCAATGACGATTTTACACGTAGAAAATCCCCATTGGTCGGGGCTGTTAATGGGTTATCAGATCCAAAACCGGACCTGATAGCTTAATGGCGTTCCGTTACGGTGGATGCCACGTGTCGGTCACCCTTGACGAAAGCACTTCTGTGACGCGCGATTTATCGTCATGGAAGTGGACACTTCCGTGATGATAATTTTGGTAATGTCATGGAACACTTCTACGACAGCACAAGTATGACTATCTTGATTCTGTCATAAAATTGTCATGGATGTACATGCATGACAGAAAACGTGACCTATTGTGACAAACACATATCATCACGGAAGTGTATTTTTTTGTAGTGTAGCACTATGCATATTTGAACTTTTTGGTAACTTGTTGCCAAAGGGGGAGAAATATGTATAGATCATAGGCTTCGAGAGAGTGTTTTGCGTCTTTGCCTTTGGTTGAACTTTTTATCGCGTGAGATACTTTATGTCCTTGTGTGAGATACTTGTGTGATCATGTGATTGATCATTTGCTACCTTAATGCTTGTTTAGATGATACTATCTTTTATATCCATATATGATCATTCACTTGCTTGGTGATGAGTGCATGCTTTTAATTTCTATGATTTTGAGCGCTCCACCAAGATGTATGTGACATTGGAGAGTAACCCATAATCCTAATCGATTGTACATTTGCATTCAAAAGCAAATTTTAAATAATGCACAAATTTAGGGGGAGCGCTTGCTTATCATACACTTCTCAAAGCGATGATGTTTTTCAACCTTATTATCATCTGTCGAAGCTTTGATCTATATGTTGTCATCAATTACCAAAAAGGGGAGATTCAAAGTGCAACTATCCCTGGGTCGTTTTGGTAATTCCTAACAACATATAGCCCATTGAGCTAATGCTATTTCGAGATAAATATTTCAGGAAAGCTCAATGTTTGGCATGGCATGGATTAGAAAGTAGACCCCTCAAAATACTAAGAACGCATGTTGGCTCAAGCTCAAGACTCTACATTTTACTTTTAATGATCCAAGATCACGTTGAGTCCATAGGAAAAGCCAATACTATTAAAAGGGGACGAGGTGTTGCTTAATGAGTTACTTGCTCAAAATGCTTAGTGACATGCTCCAAAACCCTCAACTACTTTCTCATATCAACATATGTCCCAAACCAAAAGTCAAACTCGGCCCCACCGAAATTTCCTACCCGGCGCCACCGAGTTCACTTGACATAGCCACTGCCAGAAACCCTAGTCAATTCGGTCACACCGATGGGATCTCGGTCTCACCGAGATGGGCTTGCCAACTCTCTGTTGCCTATTGCAGTAATTTCGGTCTCACCGAAATATGCAATCGGTCTCACCGAGTTTGCTTGGCCAACTCTCTGTTTTGTTTATTACCCAAATTGGCCCCACCGAGTTTGTGTAATCGGTCCAACCGAGATGAGGCTTTACCCTAACCCTAGCACATCGGTCCTACCGAGTTGATAATGTCGGTCCCACCGAAAATCCTAACACTCACATTTTGAACTAAATCAGTCTGACCGAGTTTCATGATTCGGTCTCACCGAGTTCGGTGATTTGTGTGTAATGGTGAGATTTTGTGTGGAGGCTATATATACCCCTCCACCCACTCTTCATTCGTGGAGAGAGCCATCAGCACATGCCTACACTTCCAACATACATTTTCTAAGAGAGAACCATCTACACTTGTGTTGAGGTCAAGATATTCCATTCCAACCACACAAATCTTGATCTCTAGCCTTCCCCAAGTTGCTTTCCACTCAAACCCTCTTTCCACCAAATCCAATCCTATGAGAGAGAGCTGAGTGTTGGGGAGACTATCATTTGAAGCATAAGAGTAAGGAGTTCATCATCAACACACCATCTATTACCTTTTGGAGAGTGGTGTCTCCTAGATTGGCTAGGTGTCACTTGGGAGCCTCCGTCAAGATTGTGGAGTTGAACCAAGGAGTTTGTACGGGCAAGGAGATGGCCTACTTCGTGTAGATCTACCCTAGTGAGGCAAGTCCTTCGTGGGCGATGGCCATGGTGGGATAGACAAGGTTGCTTCTTCGTGGACCCTTCATGGGTGGAGCCCTCCGTGGACTCGCGCAACCGTTACCCTTCGTGGGTTGAAGTCTCCATCAACGTGGATGTACGCTAGCACCACCTATCAGAACCATGCCAAAAATCCCCGTGTCTACATTGCGTTTGCTCCCTCAAACTCCTCCATTTACCTTCATATGCAACTGTTTTACATTCCGCTGCTATACTCTTAGAATTGCATGTGTAGGTTAATTACTTGACTTGTGCTAAGTTGTTAAAATCTGCCAAAACTTAAAATTGGGAAAAGGCTAGATTTTTATTTGGTCAAGTAGTCTAATCACCCCCCTCTAGACATACTTTCGATCCTACAACTACTTCCTCCACGTCATGCACAACCTCCTCGGAGGCGACCACATCAAGGGACCCCGATGAGGGGGTATCATCCAGAGGCTAGCCTCCATTGGGGTCGTCCTGCATGTCTGAAGCACCAGCAGGGGCGTCCGATCCGGCTCGTACCAAGACGGTGTCTTCGGGCGAAGGCGTGCCGGGTACATCCGCTCCATGTGCTGAAACGGCCTCCGCGGCGATCAAGGAATCGAGGCAGCGTCCGGCAAGACCTCCTGGTCGATGCCAGGACGAGGAGGAATGGGAGCAAAGGACTGCTCGATCTACGCCCGTTTCTCCAATAATGATGCTACGAGGTGGGATGCTGGCAGCCGGTTGACTTTCCCCCGTGTCTGGCCGGAGGATAACGGCCTTGCGAACGGATCGCTTTGCCTGGCATGGTCTCATGGCAGGAGACCTAAAACATGAAACCATAAGTCTCAAAAATCACGGGAATTATCCCCCTTTAATAAGAACTAGTAAAATACTCGTGTGTTGCTACGGCGCAATCAAACAAATTGATGATTAAAATGCATGAATAAGACAAAATGGAACATTGGTTTCTAATTTCTTGCTATCCTTTTATAATAGCTCTTGTAAAACCAATATTTGAGGCCGAGAAGACTTTCAAGATGAAATGCATGGACAGTAGCATGAGGTGACACTAAGACCAAGAAAATTATATCCAACTATAGATACATCCATCGATACTATATTAGTTTGGTATATTTATATATTGATGTCCAAGATTAGAACTTTAGTTTAGGAACTGTTCAGGTCTCCTTCCACTCCATCCTTCACCAACTATGTGAAGCGGGGGCTTCGCGCGGTGTAATTTGATGAAGCTGCCAAAGTTTAGCTTCGCGAATCCAGAATCACAGGAATGCCACTGCGAGATTGAGTGACGCTTCATTGTAAATACCCTTCTGACGAACCCCGTTGAAGCGTTATCCCAAAGACGTCATCATTGTTCCCACGAGCCTGCCATCGCCTAGCCGCCAGCCCTCCGCTGTTGCCCTATTCCACACCACTGGCCTCCTTCCCAGCGTCGCCCTCTACCCCCCGTAAACCACCTCCCGTGTCTGCCTCTGCTCTATTCGTGCCAACCTCATCCCGTGGAAGATGAGCAATGTGTCCCAAACAATGCAGCTCCTCCAAGGAAGCTAGAGTGCGGCGCTGAAGCTTCAACGCTTCTGAATAGGCTTACATCTCTGCATTTTGCCCTGGAGTTGCCGCCTAGCAAAAATAATTTAGTATATATACTCTGGTAATAGCTCATCTAAATGAATGTTGTTTCTCACTTGTATATTTTGCACGCAATCTTTAGTCAAGCTCCCACGGAGATATAAAATCCAGCCCATTTGGCTCCTGTCATTTGGGCCGGATTTCACGGATTTCATTTCCGAAATCCAGCCCCAACTTGCTTGGCTGTCACATAACTGACACTGGATTTCACTTCCGAATTCCAGCGAACCGGTACCCTAGTTAGGCTGGTCATAGTGGAGGTAACTTAGCAAGTAACATAGCGCATTTCAAGACATATTTGCTTATGTGGCATAGAGTTAATGAGAAGAGAGGTGTTTGGAGTAACATAACGCAACCCAAAGCAAAATGAGTCTATGATGTAATAAATGCTATCATCTATGATACTACTTATATGTTACTTTGCATTATGAAGGTAGTAACAAAGACTAGTGTCATATGCATGACACTAGTCTAAGTTACTCCCCACTATGAGGTTGGTCATAGTGGGGAGTAACTTATACTAGTGTCATACATATGACACTAGTCTAAATTACTACCTTCATAGTGCAAAGTAACAAAGTAGTAGTGTCATAGATGTCTTCATTTATTAGCTTGTAGACTCATCCTTTCTCGGGAAGTGCTATGTTACAGTAACATATTATGTTACTCTAAGCACCCCTCTCCTTATTAACTACATGTCACATAAGCAAAATTTTCTTGAAGTGCGCTATGTTACTACTCCCTCCATTCCAAAATATAGTGCGCCCGCGCTTCCCGAGATCCAACTTTGACCATAAATTTAACCAACGAGACCAACTACGGCGGGAGAAAAAGTTATATAATTGAAAACTTCTTTCGAATATGAATTCACTGATATAATTTTTACTCCCGCCGCAATCGGTCTCGGTAGTTAAATTTACGGTCAAAGTTAAAACACGTAGATAGAGGAAGCACTACATTGTGGAATGGAGGGAGTACCTAAGTTACTCCCACTGTGACTAGCCTGACTAGCCTTAGACCGAAATCCCTCCCCACCCCTCTTAGGGCATCTCCAGCCGCGCCCCAGGAAGGCCTCCGCAGGCGTTTTTTTTTGCGCCGGCGCCAAAAAATCGGCCCAGTCACGCCTCCCGGAGCCCGATTTTCGCCGGCTTAGGCCAAAAACAGCGCCGGCGGACCCAGGTCGAACCCGGCGCGCTGGGGAGCGCCCGGGGGCGCTGGGGCGAACTGTTTTGGCGTGAAACAGCCGCGGGCCCGCCGCGTCAGGGACACGGCTCTCTTCTCGCCCCTTCGTCATCCTCATCGCCTTGTTTCCCGCGGCGAATCAATGCCAAAGCTGCCGCGCTGCCGCGCCGGTCAGCCTGCGCCATTGATGCCTCACGGGCGGCGCAGTGAAGACTGGATGACGCGCGTCCCTCGCCCTCCACGCATACTCACGGCGGCTCGCGCACGGGCGGCGCCTCGGCCTATATAGGACGCGCCCCAGCGCACTCGGCGACTCGCACTCTCTCACCGTCGTCGTTCCTCCCTCTCCTCTCTCTCGCCGTCTCCAGTTCATCACATCCATGGCCGAACGCTTCCCAGGCGACAGCGCGGCGGCGAACGGCTTCGGCCACCGCCATCTTCACGAGAACGAGGCTCGCCTCCTTTTTGAGGCCGAGTACCCGGTCCCGCCGGACATGCGGGTGCCCGGGGCGTGGAGGATCAGCGCCGGCGGCGTGCCGGTGCCTCCGGTACCCACCGGCGCGGCGCGGCGTGCGGAGATCGCACGCATCCGCTCGTCCCTGCCGCGTGCGGCGAGGGAGGGGCCACGGTACGTCCCCGACAGCCCGCTCTGGGAGCCTTATTTCCGCCGCCGTCACGCCGAGCAGCTCGAGGCCACCAACGGCGTCGAGCCCTCCGGCAGGCTCAACGCCGTCGACCGGCGTCGGTGGTGGGGCGTGCCCGGGCGCACGTTGGAGGCCGTCCTCGAGTACATCGAGGGCGGCAACACGCCGCGCCTCGAGTACCCCGCTCCCCCGTCCTTCCCACGCTGCCGGGGAAGCTCCTGAACCCCGAGGCGCATGGAGACCGGAGGGTCCTCCTCCTCGTCCGGCGGCTCCCCCTGCCTCCACCTCCGCCCCGTCAAGCCGGAGCCCCAGGGCACGCCTGTCAGCGCGCGCACCCGCCGCTCCGGCGTCCGCATCGGCGACAACGCCTCCCCCACCGGCCGCTTTGTCCTCGTCGAGCCCAAGCCGGAGCCCGGCCTCCCCGCGAAGTACGAGGAGATAGCCCCGCGTGGCTTCTCCGACGAGGACGCCCTGCGGTGGGCACGGGACGACTACCTCCGCGACGAGATGGTCCGGCAGCGCCGGGCCCTGGAGGAGATCGCCGCCCGCAAGCGTGGGCGCGAGGACGAGCACGACGTCGTGGTCCTCGACAGTGACGACGACGACGACGACGCCCCCGGACCGTCCAACCCGTCGCGCCAACCGGGGGAGGGATGCAGTAGGGACGGCGGAGGCGTCGGCGGGGGCGACGACGACGACGACGGCGGCGGCGGCGACGGCGGCGGTGACTACACGCGGTTCTACAGCCTCCTCGGCATGTAGAACCGCGTGGGCGGGCGGCGAGGGAGACGACGGGGTAGCCCGCGGTAGTTTTTTCTTTTTTTTGTAAAATATGTTTAAATTTGAATGAACTCGAACGTGTTTGTATTGTGTTTGCGCCGAATTTAAACATTTTAAAAAACCCGTGAGGGGCCGCGACTGAGGGGCATCACGCCCCCAGTGCACGGTTTAGCGCCGGTGCGTCCCAGGGGGCGATTTTTTACCCCTCCTGGGGGCCAACGGCTCGAGATGCCCTCATTTGTCTGGATTTGGAGGCCCGACGCAGCTCTCTGTCTCTCTCGATCCCTCCTCCACCCCGCCGCCACCCACCCTCTCCTCCACCCCGCCGCCACCCTCTCCTCCGGCAAGGTCGCTCCGTCTCGACCCCTCTCCTCCCGCCAGATCGCCCCGTCCAGGTCCCTCTCCTCCCGCATATCGCCCCGTCCCGGTCCATCTCCGCCCCGTACTGTCCCTCTCCGGCAAGGTCGCAAGGACACTCCGACGTCTTGGTTACCTGTCCCTCTCGCCACAGGTAAGGCTTCTCCTCTCGCTCCCTTCCCCACCTCTCTTCTCCCCCCTCCCTCTCTCTGATGCGTTTTTCTTCTTGAACCCTAACCCTAACCTGAACCCACCTGTTCAGCAGGACGCCTCACTCCAGCCACCCGATCTGGGCAGCCCACGGTAGGTCAACTCCACCCCCGGAGGACTAAGGAGCAAGAGGCACCGGGGCTCTTGGTCTGGGAGCAAGCAGGGTATGCTTCGCCTCTTTCAATTAGAGTGGTTCTTCAGTTGGTTGCTGCAATATATTTGCTTGGATACATTGTCACAACATTGTCATATGGACTAGGTTGTTATTTCCTTTGATTGCTGCAATATATTGCTCCATAAGATCTAGACAGGTTCTTCGGATAATTTTGCTCTGTTTGGATTAGCTAAGTGACTGGGTGACTGCTTGTAGGCCATGTGTAGAGTTGTAATTCAAGAACATCAGTCGGGAGTCCTAGATTAACAATGAATGCTTTGAGCATCATTCATACATGAGGAATAACTAATTCTTGTTCCCTATAAATGTGTGCTGGAAGCACTATTTTGCAGTATATGCGACATATATACTACTCTCCGATCAAAGAACAACCTACCACAAAAAGAAGTATATACAGTCGTTTCTTCATAGGAGTATATACTTAAAAAAAAGTAGGATTATATACTATTTTGTGATGTATATATTTTTAGACCGGTATATACTGCTTATAACAAAAGTATACGGTTTTCTTGTGCAATTTTTTAGTTGCTTTCTTGTGCAATTAGCATTGCGATCAATGAGTATCTAGTACTAGCGAGAAGAGTATATACTAAATATTTAAATTTTAATTGGAGTACTGTGGCCAAGGGTTTAGGAGTTTGTACTTAATTTTTTAATTGGAGAGTATATACTTTTTTTTATTGGAGTATATACTTCTCGACCAAAAAAAGGATATACCCAGCTGATATAGCAGTATATTCAGTTGTTCATACGAATGATGCATACTCTCTGCTGAAATTGATTTGAAGTATATCCACTTGAATGAAGTATATACTCTGCTGAAATTGAAGTATATTCACTAAATTTGGTACATCCATAGAGAAATGTATGATAAGGCATGCACGTATTACATATGCATTCTGGAGTGGATATCTAGTCTACATTCATTTGTTCTTCACTGCAAAAGCATCTTCTTGTTGTTGTTCTGTTTGTCGCCGGCAAGCACACGCACGGTGGGCAGCACGACGTTAGGAGTCCAACGCATCGAAATCGCAGGCACTCCACCGCATCGAAATCGCAGGCACTCCACGCCATGCTATCCATGGCCTCCAGATGACACCTTGGGAAATTCTACCTGCATGCATAGAGCTTAGATAAGGGGTACAGCCAACTAGATGCCTACCTGAGCAAGCAATGAATTAGTCACGGAAAGAGTGGTTGATGCATGCTTTTGCAGCTCAATCTGAAGTTCGTAGACCAGAAATAATATTGAATAAATGATGCACCTTGACGAGTTAGATTGTCGGCAGCATCTCATCTTCTCATCTTCAAGTTTGAGTTGCGCCAACCACATCTAATGTGCCTCGTCGTCGAGTCAACAAGCGGCTGCCGGCTGCGTCTTGTCTCCAAGCCCTAATCAGTAGGTGGATTGATTTTAATGAAAGAAGAACGATGCATGTTAATGCGGTGCTAACAAGATTTGAATCTGAATGTGCCTTATCCCTATTAGTATGGAACAAACTTTCAAACTCCACGGGACCACTTCTGATTAGCACCTAATCAACTAACTAAATGCTAAGAAGGTTTGTTGCGATGGCACAATAAACAACAGTGGAAAATAAAAAAAGAAATGACACATGACATAGGAGTATGTACTCCTAGGTGTACCAACCCATTTTCCTATATATATCCTCTGTTTTAATATGTAGTCTCTTATCGACTTAGTTTTGGTCCTACTTAACCTACTCGGCTGTTGCTGGTTTGTCGCCACTACCTTTCGATTCATGATAATTGTGCAAATGAAGTGCAAGTTAACCTTTGAGCAACTTCTATATCAAGTTGAGGTATTTTTTTTACCCTTTGTAAAGATTGTTGCAAGCTAAAGCTTATCGTGTCACACTTTGATTTGTCTTATTGGCTGTCACATCTTTCACTTTGAGCAATTTGTACAACCATTGTGCCCTATGAGACCATATGTCACCATTTCTCATCATATTTTGCAGGAAATATTGGGTGAAGTGTGATGCTGAACGGACAGAGGAAGATCCTTGAGCAATGAAAATCTTTGTTGGGTGGTGCTAATAATGCAAAGATTCAGTTTTTATGTAACCTTGGCTAGACTGTGATCATTTGATGTTGTGAACCTTTGTCGTATTGCAAAGATTAACTTTTTACAAGTCTCATGTTGAAGTTTTATGTATTGGCATGGTTCAGTTTAATGCAAAACATTGCTACGTGTGAACAAACAAGCTGTCAATGTTGGTGCTGGTAGAGATTTATTCATCCTATTTATTCCTAGCACAAAGGCGTTCGTTGGTGCTGGTACAGTTTGGTTCTGGCATAGAGAGAATATATTGCATTACTTGACTCTCCAAGAGTGTCACCTCTCCTTAATGGATCCGATAAATTGATATCCAGGTTTGAGTACTTTTATAAAAAATATAATAATTCCAATAAATTGGTATCTAGGTTTGATGATGTCTATAAGAAGCTTTACTTCCTGTAGCATGTAGGCACTTGAAGAAACATGTTTCCTGTAATCTGTAGACACTTGAAGCATGCATCCTGGGTCCATTGGCTTAATCTTTCCAAGAAATTACAAAAATCTCCGTGCTTCAGTAGCCTTTTACCTGGCATAAAATGTGTTCTCTCATTCCAACAAATACTGGAAGACTAATAGATATAGCCCTGGGCTAGTTGAAGTGGTTTCTGAAAAAAAAATCATAATATTACAAATTGGAAGCTGTCCAAAGAGAAAGGTCTGTTTAGTTTGATGATTTAACACAGAGAATACAATACTGGAGAACTGGGATTTACAAAGTGAACTGGAACTAAATAATAAAGCAAAATCAGGTTATCGATTCACTTCATTCTATATGAAAAATCTATGCATTATGTAAAGCACTAAAGTAACTACAGAATTTGTAAATTAGAAATTGCAGTCTTGTGACACACTAATCAAATTGTCCCAATGGAGCTCAGACTTGTAAGGCATTATAGATGGCAACACTGTCCATGCGCGTGACTTAATGTACCTTCCTTCAAAATTATAGTTTTGTGCTCTGCCGTGCAAGCATGCACACATACATCTCCTGGATGAAACAAGTCGCAGGATACACAAGCAACCATATTATGGACGGATAATATACAACATCTAGTTTGATGATGCACTTCTTCTTGGAGTAACGTGCAACAAAAACAACCATTCATTTCCATCTTCTGTTAAATTTGAGGGGGTTTACTCTAGGTACTGCTAAAGTACAAGGGTTAAGATTCTCTATGGTTCTTTCTTGTCTAAAAACAAATATGAAAAATTATATCTTCATCAATGATGTTAACAAAATTCTGTGAACTCCTAGCTCGTAAATTAATGGCGATATTTCCCTGCCAGCATGAAAGAGGAAGAAAATTTAGGAACGTAAATGATCATCGTGCGTAGTCTATGATTATAATCTAATAATCATTGCACCCACGATGAAAGTTAGTGTCAGAAAAATATTGTTATATTATGTACCCTTAGTTATAACGGGAGGAGCAACCCCCTCTGAGCAAGTTCAGTCAAAGCCAAGATGCCTCTATGCCTAGAACCATCACCTTCAGTATTCAGAATGCACAACTTAATTACTTCATAAGTAATTCACTACCTAAGAAAAGCTGCAATTTTTAAAGCTGGAAGAGGAAGCTGTGAAACTCTTCAAACAAACAAAGGGTGCTTTGAAGTGTATATGTCATAAATGGACCTCACCTGGAGAAAAATGCTACAAAATTGTTGATAGAACTTGTTCGGACAGTGCGGGTGTTAAATGTGCAGTTATCTTGCCAACTCCTTTGGCAGTAGACCATCATCCTGGACAGAGAGAAATAATTATTTACTTTTTAGTTTGAGGGCGACAAGCCAACAATCTTGGAGGTAAACAAAAATATTTAGAGTACACCAAGTGTCTTTCAGTATAAATCTCCATCAAAGACTACAGTGCTACTCATTGCATCACTTATCCAACAAACCATAAATATTTGGTGTGAAAACATTTACTCTTTGGAAGGAGATGTTTCTAATACAACCACCGCTGCAGAGAAATTTTATAGCAGGAAGGCAAATTGACTGTTGAAGCAAGTTCACACCTCAGATGATAATGAAACTAAACGTACATGAATGCCCACAAAACAGTTCATCACCCCTCTTCTAACCCATTCAGACAAGCTATACTAAGAGCATCTCCAGCCGCGCCCCCAACAGGCCCCCCCAGGCCACTTTTTCGGCGCCGGCGCCAAAAAAACGGCCCAGTCGCACCCCCAGGACGTCGAAATCCGCCGGTTCGGCCCGTTTTTGGGCCCGACGATCGCAGGCCGAACCCGGCTCGGGGGCTCCGGCACAAGGGAAAAGCACGGCTGGCCCACACCGTCAGGCAAAAAGTCAAGTTTTTCTTCCCCGACTCGCCTCCCCCCCCCCCCCCCCCCGCGCTCGGCCGCCAACAGCTGTATCCCGGCGCCGCCCACCGCCCTTCACCGCTAGATAGCCAATCCCCGCCGAAAAAAGAGCAAAGGTTCGCCGAGGCAGCCCCTCCACCAGCAGCTAGGCGTTTTTCACGCCGTTTCCGGCCGCGGAGGGGCAGTTTAGCGGCGGGTACACGCCCACCGGGCGCAAGGTGTTCGGGGATTTGCTTGCCTCGGCGATGGACTCGGACGACGAGGAAGTGCTCGCCGCGCTGCTGGAGGAGGAAGCCGAGGCCGACGTCCAGGAAGAGGAACATCTCATGGTCCTCGCCGCCCTCGCCGCCCTGCTGATGAGCAATGAAAAGCCGCGGCGAGGTGGCTCGGCGCCGGGGCGGATGAAAGCAAAGAACCGACATCGTCTCGAAGGCTACTGCATGCTCTACTCCGACTACTTCGCCGACGCTCCACTGCACGGCGACAAAACATTTCGGCGCCGTTATCGGATGAGCTGAAAGCTTTTCCTCAGGATTGTGAATTCCATTCAGGAGTTCGACAGCTACTTCAAGTGCAAGAAGGATTGCACCGGCAAACTTGGATTCACCTCGATCCAGAAGTGCACGACAGCGATGAGGATGCTTGCATACGGAGCTCCCGGTGATTCACTCGACGACTATGGGCGCATGGCCGAGTCCACCACCATTGAGTGTTTCTACAAGTTCTGTCGGGCAGTGGTGGCAGTGTTTGGACCGCAATACTTGCGAACACCCAATGCGGAAGACACTGCTCGGATCCTAGCACAGAATGCAGCAAGAGGATTTCCTGGGATGCTTGGAAGCATCAACTGCATGCATTGGAAATGGAAGAACTGCCCGTTTGCTTGGCAGGGGATGTACAAAGGCGCCAAAGGCGGTTGCAGTGTGGTACTTGAGGCGGTGGCCACACAGGACCTCTGGATCTGACACTCCTTCTTTGGTATGCCAGGAACTCACAATGACATCAACGTGCTGCAATGCTCCCCTGTCTTTGCCAAGCTTGTTGAAGGTCATTCTCCTCCGGTGAACTTCGAGGTTAATGGGCGGCACTACAACAAGGGGTACTACCTAGCTGATGGCATCTATCCGAGATGGTCTACATTTGTGAAGACTATCTCAAACGCTGTGCTAGGAGGCAAGAAGTCCCACTTTGCCAAGGTGCAGGAGGCTTGGAGGAAGGATGTCGAGCGGGCTTTTGGTGTGCTCCAATCTCGATTTGCTATTGTCCGCTACCCTGCTCAGACCTGGTCGAAAGATTAAATGTGGGAGATCATGACTTGCTGTGTCATCTTGCACAACATGATTATCGAGAGCGAGCAGGAAGAGCCAATGTTTGACACTGAACCATACTACAGGTAGGGTCCTCTAGCCGAAGTTGATCACCAACTACCGGCAACCTGGACTGCCCACCTCAGTATGCGTCAGGAGATCCGAGACCCACAGGTGCATCGTCAACTGTAGCAGGATCTGGTGGAGCACCTATGGATGCTCAAGGGCGACGCCGGGCTCAACGTGTGATGAAATATGAGTTTTTATTTGTTGAACTATATAATTTGTATTGAACTATTTGTTGTCGCACTATTTTGTTGAACTATTTGATTTTCTGTGATGAACTATGTGATAAAAATATTATGTTGATAATTGAACGCCGAGCCACGACGAACCACGCCGAATATGGGCCGATTCTCGCCCATATGGGGCCTTTATTCCCGAAAGTGGGCCGAAAACTGGGCCAATCTCAGCGCCTGGGGGCGACGGCTGGATGCCCAACCGCCCCCAGCACCGATTGTATCGCCGGCTCGCCCCCAGGGGGCGATTTTTATGCCTCCTGGGGGGGGGGGCAACGGCTGGAGATGCTCTAAATCATATTATAGCAACGACGGCAATGGAGCATCATTCAGTAGAAGCAACACACATAACGAGGACATCAGCGCAGTTCACATCTTGAGGGGAATTCTCTGCTTATTGAGCCCCTTCTTCCAGTTTGCATGTGACACAATTTAATGAACATTTTCCTTTCTCTTTTACAGCCTTCAGTGAATTCCCATGTAATTTTACATTCAAATCTAGACCTTATGAGCGTGCATAAAAAAACTTATGTGGTTGTGCATCTGGTCATCCAATGTGTATGTTATTTTAAAAAGATAGCTAGCAAGAGAGAGAGAGAGAGAGAGAGAGAGAGAGAGAGAGATGTGCTTGTTTGGCGTCCTTGACAACCGTATGCAATTAAGGGCGGGGAGGTCTCTGGAACAACCAAATGCAATCAAGGGCAAGGAGGTCTCAGAACACACACCGACAGTTGTGCCTGGGCAGGTCAGGCAAACTAAAATGTAAAGGAAAGCTTCTGCCTGAATATGATGCTGGCAACGAAGTTGACCAGATGCATCAGAAGGTCATAGTCGGCAATGGAGAAGAGCACGATAGCGGATCTTAGCCTTCTCAAGGCGTCATGAGGCTGGATCACAAAATCTTTACCACCAAAATTAAATGTAGCAACAAAAAAAGTTACTGTCTTCCCCGTGAGGAAACATTGGTTCAGCAAGAAGGAAAGAGCACAGAGAGCAGTTCAAAATCATGCATATGAATAGGAAAATTGCAGAGCCAGCATTAAACCTATATTTCTAGGAACGTGATTAAAAATTGGAAGAACAATACCAATATTTGGACTTTCCCAATTTAACTTGAGGGGTGAAACTTTCCAAGTTTGGATACCCAAAATTATTAGAAACTAAATCAATAAAATGGTCGAGCTAAAAGACATCACCTTTGACAACTCCCCACATTTAAGGCAGCCTACGGTTGTGCTTGAATTCGAGCAGGTGATGGGCGGCAGCCGCGTTTGCAGCCCATTGTTGCTCACCTCCATGCAAGAACCAAGAACCAAAACTTCTGTACATAGTACATACTCATTACTTGGTACATATCCTGTGTCATTATAAAACTTGGTAGAGTTTAGTAATACTTGGATGGAAAAACCAAATGCTCTGCAAGCATACAACTGAAGTAGAATACCTTATCAGACATGACTCTCTTTCTATGTTGCTGGTAAGTTGTAACAGTAATACAGTAGCCAAAAGTCAACTCAATCAAGATAATATGTATGCTCCCCTCAGGAATACAACCTTGACTCCTAGAAAAAGAAGAAACAACAGTGCCGCCAGGGACGAATAAGAGGGATTCAAGCCTGTTCCACCAGGGAGTAGTACCGACCACACCGTACAGAAAGATGTCCACCATGTCTGGACATCCATGTCGGTTGAGCCGAGGACAGAGCCACGGCTGCGCCGGCGACACCATCCGGAAATGTACCGACTATGTGTTCTATTATTAATCTAAAAAAAGACGATGTCTTCTATTCTTTGCCTCCACTCAACTTTGCCTCGCGCCATGCAATGATCCACATAGTAATAAGGGTACCCTACTAAGAACCTGCTAACCAATGGGTCCGTTTTTGCCATAAATTTTTTCTCCGAACTCATTTGATCCCAACTCCCAGACAACAGGAACACATATGGACCTAAAGTTGTCACCTTAATATGTAAGGTAATTGGCTCAAGCGTGAGGAAGCATTATCAGATCCATATATAACAGAACTGTACGTGCAAAAAAAGTAATACATGGTGTATGCATCCCACAATAACTTAAATTGAATGAACAACTAATAAGGTCTTTCTAACAGAATTGATAGCTTATGGAAGAATAATCAAGGAAGATAAATACAATTTCTAACTTAAACCATAATAACAAACTATCAAGTCTCTCTTCACAGATTTGAAAGCGTTATGGAAGTAATCAGGAAGATAAATGCAATGTCTAATGGGGGTAAACTATATGCAATGTTGAACTGGAAGTTAAATGTTTTGGTTGCAACTGAACTCAGGACCTATCTTCTTGTTAGAAATTTGTGATGTGAGCAAACCATGCACACGATACAGTAATTTAGGATTTAGATCAGAGGTTGTTGTAGAATCTAATCATTTAATAGGAAAATATTTTCACTCGAGATTCCATAAACAATTTGACATCAAAATCTTTTAAGAACTACATTTCTAGCTATACAATCGAGAAATTACCAATTCTTAAGACCCTTGAACCCAATAAAGTTTTGTAACAAGGATGGTCTAATAACAGCTAGATCACCACCATCTCTGAAATTTCGTCAAGCATGTGATGATGGAGCAAAGCGAGTTATACCTGCATAGTGCCTGACTGAAGCGACTCGGTCTGAGATTTCATAGCCATTACCATGGCAAGGGTGCATGGCCTCACCATGAGCGAGAGAGGGCAACAAAGCCATTCTGGCTCAAATAGGATGAAGGCGTGAGTGGTAGGAGAAGCATATACCCCTGGCCGTTGTGTGGCCACCTATGTACATGCAAATACAATACATAAAATTATTGGAATTGCAAGCTGAATAGAAAATTCAGTTAGAATTCCATGTCTACATAAAACCCCAATTTACATCAGATTAAGAAACCTTATTTTTACCAAAAATAATAAACACAAGCGCTAGATCAATAGTTATATATACCTAAATAACATTTACATATGCACAGGAACTGATCCACACGAACAGAGTCAAACAAAGGGTTGAATCAAGAATCTCGCCATGGTCGGAGCAGAGGAGGGAGGTACGTGTGGCGAAGCTTATGGCTATGGCGAAGAGGAGGGGCGGCGCACTCGTGGGCAAAGCTGGGTGGGTCGCGGAGCCTGGGAGTGGCCAGATGAAGGAGGGATTGTCGGCGGCGAGATCGGTGGGGAGCGGCGGCGGCGTCCGGGTCGGGGAATCGAGGTCGAGAGTCGGCTCTTTTTTGAAAGAAAAACAACGAACCGAGGCGGCGTGCAGGCAGGATTCGTGGCATCTATGCCATACACCGAGGCAGAGGAGATGTGCCCGTCTCTGGTCTTTTTTTTTTGTGATCTATAGTCTATTTTTTTTGTCAGCAGTGCGCTGCAGGCCCAAACTATCGAAACGTTTTTAGGGTCAGTTTGGTTGGTAGCCTGGGTGTGTTGTGCCTGGAATCTTTTGCTGCCTGGCCTCGGCCTGGAAAGTTGGAGTTTTCGGCCTGCACAGGCTAGCCTGGCATCGGAGTGTTTGGTTTTCACCCTGGGCCTGGAGCTTTGTCCTTTAGGATTAGAACTAGCGCATATGCCCGTGTTGCAACGGGAGATATTTATTACGACAAGCAATGCGAGAAAAATAATATGTCCTTCAAAAATAGTCTCCGTAACGGTGGCCGACAGAGCTAGGAGCCGCGATCTTGTCGTGGGTCATGTTTGGCCGACGAGATCCTGATAGTGGTGGGGTTGGTCGGCGTCTCCTATCACAGTGTAACCAAATGTATTACTAATTGCAGCGCATAAATCAAAGACTCAACGACATGCTGCTAGCTAGTTGAACAAACACGTTCTATTGACCAATGGCAAGCACGGATATGTAAGAACGTAATGCAGCATTAGATTTGAAACATATTTTAACTTTTTCAAACCTATCACAGAAAATAACAATGAATTTGTGTATATTTTTGAAACATGAACATTTTTTGAAATTTCAAACAGTTTTTGAAAATTCTGAATATTCCCAAAAGACATGAGCAAAATTTTAAATTGGAATATATTTTCCTAAATTCACAAAAAAATTCTGAAAACATGAACCTTTTATAATAAACTGAACATTTTTTGAATTAGTGA